>NC_079365.1:18160000-18442500 GCF_021018895.1 Seriola aureovittata | reverse complement strand
CAGTTCACTTCCAACCCAGAGAGAGCAATCCACCATTTTCCAGCAGAGAACCATGGCCTCAGATGTGGAGGTGCTCCCTCTCAGCCCGGCTGCTTCACATTGGGCTGCAAATTGCCCCAGTGTGCACTGAATGTCATGAAATTCAAATGTAAATAATCACATCATATACAATAGGCATATTTTCACCTGGTATCCTCATCCTTGCAGATACTTTTTGCCATGCCTGAGAAGTTTTACGATAGTCCTGGTAGGATTGTAGATCGTAGAGTAACATAACTGCGGGAATTCATAAATGCACAAAATGAACTTTTCCCTCATTCTTGTCTACTGTAAAATTGTATCGTCCGTAGCCTCGCGCCAAAGCCAGAATCCCATTGGACACATGTTGTGGAGGTCGGCATATTTGGGGTCAACGTTCAATTTAGCTAAACTTTTAGCCTGCTGAAAAAGCATAAGAGCGGACTGCCACAACTCACTCAAGAGAGTGCAGCCTCCATAGAAGATAATGTCTTTGCTCGACACAATGTCAAATTTGCACTTTTAGTTTGAATGCTCTGATACACTAAATTGCAGCTTTTTGCCCTCTGGTGCAGGACTTGACTTCCTCAGTGTAAGCTACAGTTAAACGCTATAAACATGAAATCATTTCCGTGGCAGTCGAGACACTTCACATTAAGATAACATGTTGTTGACCTCAGGGTTTGTGCAAGATGCCGTCAGTGCCACTTGAGAATGCACCTGCATTAGGGATGGGTGGATCGGAAGAGAGTGCTTTGTCTTTTGTGCGGTTTAGGCTTATGTACTTATTTATTGTGTTTGTAGTTTCCTTGTGCTATGGATCTATTTACAGGGCCTTTCTTTAATTGGGGAAATTCTTCAGCGCAATCAAACCCAAGACACAACAAGTCAGGGAGAATGTAATGTATTCATTATTATTATTATACACATATTATTCATCTCCTGCAACGAGAATAAGGGCTGATGATTTTATTAATAATAATAATAATAATAATAATAATAATAATAATAATGATAATAAATTTGTTGATTTAATTTTGGCTGTTTCATTATTTCACAGGAAGATAGTGTTTCACAAAGATTGCAGATCTGCTGGTAAATTTGTTCATTATAATTATAAATGCTTTCTTTTTTTTTTTTCACATCTCATAGACTTTCAGAATCATTGTGTGCCTGCCAGTTTGAGGATCATTACAGCAGGGGAACAAATTTTGACTAATAGCTCTAGACTTTGTTGTTGGTTCCAAGATAGCAGAAAGCACTTGTGGCTTTTTTTTCACATTATGCTTGATGCCAGCAGCACAGCATGGCTTTGTGTTCTCTCTGCTTTTCTCCTGCGATTAGCAACTTTAATAGACGGTAGTGGCAACTGTAGCAGGCAAGCGCTATTTATAACAAGAGCAAGGCATGTCATACCTCAACTGCATCTTTTAAAATCAATAAAACATGCCACCATCTGATTTAACTGTTATTTTTGCTCCAGCAGAGATATAGTTGCTAGGTTTTGTGTTAAACTTTGCTGTCTTGAGTTGTTGTACATTTCGGATGATATTCAATTCTGTGTGAAGGCAGTATATATTGGCGGGAATAGCTGACAGTGGAGATTCGTGCGTGGGTGATTCCCATCCCTCCATCAGTAGCTGGCTTGTCTAGGCCCAGTGAGCCAGGTAGTCTCAGTTCTATTATTCACACCTTTACCCAGCCTCACTCTTGGTCAGCACTTCAAACTATGTCTCACACGCTACTATAGCTATTATACTATCGCAGCCCTAACAGAAAAACTCTTGCGCTCCGTGTATTGCGCCCACCACTGACTCCAAGGGCTGTGTTACCGTGTTGTATTATTCAGCTTGATGAGTGGTGATGGTTTCCCCTGGAGAAAGAGCACTGCTCTCCCAACGGAGCCCTTCAGTCTTTCATTATGGGGCTGTTTTTGAAGCTGTTATTCCCCTTTTCTTCTCTACCTCACAAACAAACTATTAATTCACCTTTTGTTTGTGAAAACTGGTGTAGAAAAAACATGGGCTGGTTTTTAAAAAGCATTTGCAACCAAGAAGCCAGATGATGCCCAGTCCGTCCTCTGTCCCAGTCCTGCTGTCCAGAGAGAAGATGCTTCCCTGTTGGACCCTGTAGAGGCAGCTGGGATGGGGCGTGGCTGGACTGGCATGTGTGAAAAGAGCACTAATCAATTCCCAGGCCTACAAGGGGATAGAGGTCAGCTAAACATCTCACATTTTCCAAATGTCCCCACTCACTCGGACATTATTAAAAAGCTGAGCCAGGCCTGCTGCTGCCGCCCTCGCTGCAGCTTTTACCAAAGGCAGGGAAGGCCTTGGCACAAGGAGAGCTGGAGGAATTTTTTTAGTTGTGTCAGTGCTGGATTTCTTCCAGCCAGATTTTGCTGCTTAATCTTCACTTTAAATCCACCCTCATCTAGCTTGGTTCGGCAAAGCCTTTGGGTTATGGCAGGGCAGATGATGCCCTGCAATGACCAGCTGTGGCCTGGAGAATCAACCAGATGAGCCATAAAGTCTGTGTGTGCGCATACTGAATTATGTATGTGAACGTGTGTATGAGTCGGAGGGATTGTGTGTATATCTTTGTGTATTGTGTTCTACATACAGTATATGCTTATTGGCAGATTGCTGTCTATTGAGCATTTATTGTAAATGTGAGGATACAACAGCATTTGTGACATTTTAAAGATGGTACTGAAATAACTTCATCTTCATCTTTACATTATTTCCTGTGATTTATTTTAATGTTAGTCTATTTTTTCTATGGCAGCACCTAAGTGCAGTGTTTTTGACGATGCATTTGGAAATTAGTGCTATCACAGCGCTAAGTGCTGTGTCTTTCACTCTGTTGTACTGTGGCTCTTAGGTCAATACCAAACCTAGCTGCCTATAAAAAGAAAAGAAAAATCAAAATTATGAATTTGAACTCTGCCACTGTGGCAGAGGACAGGTCTACGTCTGACAATAGCTAATCCAGCTATTTGTGCTCACTGTGCTGCTCCTCGAGGAGGCTGTGTTGGAATAACTAGTGTACGAATGACAGCAGCTAATCCTCCAGGGTCACAGGAACATTTATTATCTGGGCCATAATGGATTCCCCATTTTTCACTGGTTGAGCCACAGTGATAATGATTACAAATGCTTGATGGACTGTCCTATATCTGTCGTAGGTCTACATCTATAGTGTAGCCAGCATGAGGGATGATGTGATTTTTTTTTTCATCACAATATACTGATTGCTTATCGTTAAGCTCTAGTCTTCCAGTTTGGCAGGTCAGCCCCACTGTGATTATTCGTCAGCTCAACGCAGATGATCATACCGGTCAGTATGGGATGATGCATAACTACATCATCCCACAGTGATTCCAAAGTTAAAAATCATATCATAACCTTGTTTTCTCGATGGTATTGTTATAAATAATCAACTGAGGTATTTCTGCTCCTCTCAGCCCTTCAGCTGTTTTAGTTCCAGTATAACAACATAGCTCAGTTTAATCACAGGGTTAAGGGCGGCAATGCTGACGTTGTTTTGAGCAGGTGTGGCATGTGATACTGAATTAGTGATTCAAAGGATACTCATTCAAAAGTGTCAGTGGCTACTCACATTGAATACTTAACAACGATGATCTGCCTTTATAGGAGCGCTCACAGACTGTCAGAGTTTTGTACTGTACCACTGTGCCATTTTCTATTGACAAAATTTAATTTGTAATCTATTGCATTGACCTGTTATATGACTATGTAATGTGGATAAAGTCTTCAGTCTTTGTATATGTCATTTTGTTTGGATGTATGAAAGTTATGTGATATAAATTTCGGCACAATCAATCGAGAAACTGTTTAAGGGACTTTATGAAAATTTTTAGTGTGACAGAATGGGTCGGATAAGAATGAGGGGATGGTCATTTTTCTTTTGGCTGACTCGTGTGACTCATTTCAGCCATCCTTTGCAATATACAGTTGTTAATAGTTACATAAATGATGTTCCCTTAGGACAGTTAACCAAGTTGTACCAATCTAACACTGTTATGCTGTTCTGACATGTTGTGGGGAGGGTTTTCCATTTCCTTGGCCTTTTTTTTTTTTTTTTTGTTTGTTTGTTGGATTCTACCTCATGCATATATCACTTCGGACAAATGTGTCTGCCAAATGAATGAATGAAAATGTAAATAAAGTTCAACCCTTTCCCCATCGAGATGATTTTAAGTCACTTATGGATAGAATAACCAAATATGAATAACAGCTATTAGATAGTACAACATTAGTCACAATGGCCTAATACACCCTGAGATATTAAAGGGATATCAACCACTTATATATATATATATATAAAATCTTATGAAATATATCTTCATTTTGCCCTGTGATGAACATTTTGCAGTTACAGTATTGAACAGGACTCTCCGAGGTTTGTGGGTGCCTCTCACCGTACTACACCTCTCTACATGTTGCTTCCTTCATTTTGTCTTTTCACTCAGACATCATTAGAGCGAAAGAAATGCAACAATACTGCAAGCGGCTGCGCTGAGCAAGACCAGCTGTAACATCGGTAGCCCTGGACACTCATCTTCCTCTAGCAATTTCTCCTCATTGATGTAATGGATGTGTCCCTGACGGGTTTTTTCTTTTTTCTTTTGTCTTTTTTTTTTTTGCTCATATTTCCTCAGGGCAGACTGTTGTTGTGCTCTTAACCGCAGCACACAAACAGCATCCAGAGGCTATGGATCACAGCAGCCTTGGAGCAGCCTCTTCAGGCCTAATGTTCTGTGAGCATCGGGAGTATTAATTCACTGTGTCACGTATGATTATGAACACAGATTAATAGACAGTATGTTTTCAGCTCCAGGCAAAGTAAAATGTTAGAAAAATGACATTTTGCTGCAGCGTTGTGGCTGCATGGTTGGACTGTATAATGGAGATGTGACAGCTCGACCTTCGATATATAGCATTTAGTTTCACTTTCAATCTGTCCCCTAGGAGAAATCTATCTGTTGCTTTTCTTATGGGAATAGTGTGTTGAATACTAAGTCAACTTCGCCCCAATGTATTTCACTGCAGTTGTTAAATAATGATTTGACATGTTTACAGCCAGCTTTTATAGAAGCTTCAATTTGTCATTCAATTTGTCATTTTCACATTTACACAGTATTTTTTGGTACAAGTTTTAGATTTCATATGTAGCCCCATGATAAAGGAGATTTATTTTCACTTCATCACTGCCATCTATGTCAAAGGCTGTTAATGATACCTAACAGTGGAGATGCAGGGTGATGTGGGAGTGCCTCGATGTGGGAGTTCTGTACACTGGGATTTGGATGAGCTCCATGTGTCTGTGCCTGATAATACCAGAGGGGACCTGTGAGCGCCAGGGTCAGGGATGAGCAGCCTCCCTTGTGAAATATTCAGACACTAAATATCTCAACCAAACTCATTCCCGTTGTCTTATGTAACCAGGCGACGGGTTTCTGGCTCGGTCTTGTGCCAAAGGTTAGAAACCCAAAAGGGTTCACATCATTTAGCTCTGTTAATTTATTCACTGTCGGCACTGCTGTGAAATTTCATTTAGGAAGTGTTTCAAATTCTTCTCACATTATGTCGTGTCAATTTAAATGCATGAGAGGAAATAATAGAAATTTAAACACTACTGTTATTGTTATGCCAATGGGGGATCATTACTGTGTACCACATCAAATTGTTCAATTCTTTAGGGCTTTACATTTTAGGATAATGACATGAACATCTTAACTCCTTTTTGTACCAGTGTTATTTATCATTTACAGATTTTTACAACTTCTTTTGTTCTAATACTTCCTTTTTTATAATCTCTCTCACTGCTCAGATCATAGAATAAGCAATTAAGAAAAAAAAAAAACCTCAGTAGCCATTGCTAAGGCTTGAATTGCTGTATTTTAATCTGCACCACACTATAGTTCTCCTCCCCGAACAAAGACCCTATAACCTTTAAGTGGTTGAGACTATGTGGAAACAATAACCACTACAGTGACCTTTTGTTCTGTAAGAACTACTCTGATTACCAATCGACACTCACAGCCAGCCCTCTCTTTTACGCACGGTCAGACAGCGTCTTACAAGTCATTGTGAATTATTGTAAGTGGTGCCCATACGGGTTTGCATTCGTTTCTTAGAATGATGCAAACCATGCAGCCGTGTTAGTGGCCTCAGTGGGACCGCGTTTCAGGGCATTGTGAATCCACAGTGGCACCATGATGTGCTCTTCCTTTCCAGTGCGATGACTGATACAGGAATGAATGTGTCTGCCGCATGACGGACTGAATGCAAGTTTAATTAAAGGTTGGCTGAGGGTGGGCAAAGATGTGCTGTCTGCACACCAGTGATAGTTGCCTCCCATTTTTGTCTTGAATGGCCACTCGGACTCCCACTGGGTGTTTGTCTCCTCTTTCCATCATGTGCCATGCATGTCGTCTGCACCCCTCAGCTGAGTGTTTGGCCAGGAGAAGAAGTTGTATGAGATGAATAGCTCCTCTCACTTCCTATCCCACCTGGGGGTGTTTCTGCAGTCACACACTCTCAGCATGTTGCCTTTAAGAACTGATGGGTGTTTTCCCTTGTGATACCGTCAGGGTGATGTTTTTTTCCCTTGTCATTTGCAAGGAAACCTCTTTAATTTCTAAAAAGATTTATAATAACACCTGACAATGAGTATTTTTCCTACTGTAATATAAATCTGCACTGCGAATAAAATATATTGTTTCTCTTTGGAGGAAAATAACCAAAAGGGAGTAAAAAAATACATACTTCTTGTTTCACAGTGAACTGACAGGTGCCCCCTGTAGGTGTTTTTTAAAATCACATCTGATAGCGTCAATCATCTTTCATCAGCTTTGACTGTGACACTGACTGCTCTCAAACTGCAGCTGCGAAGGAACAAGTTTGTTAAAAGTTTATCTCAGTTTTAACGTGTCACGGTAAGAAAAGCACAGGTGTAAATGATAAAATGAATGATGGCTGAATTCCATTTAGCTGCTTCAGTGTCAGGGACCTGCTGTTGTTCACGCTGGCTCGCTGTCGCTCTGTCATGACTTACTAGGACACCTGAACAGAGCCGAGGTATTGTTAATGTAAGTGCTTTTCTCACTATGACAAGTCAAAATGTCTCATGTGAATAAAGTCTGTTCTTATTGGTCTGTGAAGTTTGGTCACCTCGTATAAGCTTATTCCTTGGCTAGGTTCAGTCTAGTAAAACACCTGTGTGTGTGTGTGTGTGTGTGTGTGTGTGCGTGTGCGTGTGCGTGTGCGTGCGTGCGCTGCTTAAATAAAAGTAGGTCTTTCTTTGGATGGAGTTCTGATGGAGATACCCATCATATCGCAAAACCAATGGTATAAATGTTTAAATATAGTAGACTATAATGTAAGATACAGCACATATTGACCTTCTTTGCTTTTAAGCTAGTCCATTTTTAAAGATATGGGACACATTAAGATGCCTCAATCTAATGCACTTTTATTCCAGATCATCCTTCGAGAGAAGCTAAAATTGTCACAACATCAGCTCAGCTGTCTGTCAAACACACATAACAGGTCGCTCCTCCAGAGGCACAAGGACTACGGGAACATTTCAGGTTATATAGGAGCTCATATATAATACATTTGTCACCTTTACATGGCCTTTGATTGCAAAAAAGAATTTTTTTTTTTCATTTCTGCTGACTTTAATAGTAATCACCATTCAATATGACCAGACCAGACAACAGGCTTACTGCAGATTTATCACTGTAACAACGCATTATTTCATTGACAGATGGAGATGTGATATGAGATGACTGCTGAAGAAATCTGCAATCCTGCAGATTGTTTTGATATTGGTTGACATCACAATCATTAGCCTGTTGTTTGTGCTCCATGTGCTGCCTGGTCTGGTCGGCTGGGTTACAGAGATCCCAGCAAAGCTCTGCCTCATCATTTCCATAACCTTTGACCTCTCACAGCAGAGGTTCAACCAGGCAGAGGTGAATTTGCAGATATACTACTACTCAGAATACTCCCATTCTCCCTAGTGCACATTCACATGCTTTGCAGCACAGACACAGTGACAGGGTGTTTCCCCCTTTAACAAAATACTCCTTTGGAATGGGAGGTCACCTAAACCAGTGAAACAAGCTCTGACAACCAAATATGTTGAAGTATCGAGGTGGAACATGTTAATGATATGAAACACACACATGAAGGAGGCAAACATATCCCAAAATCCTGTGTAATAATCAAAATACAGCTCTCATTTACAGCTATATTTTCAATACCAGCTCTCCAAATTGAGGAAGAGGTTCTTATTGCCATCCATTTATGTGTTGACATCTTTATTTTTATGTGTATAAAGAGCCGACACCTTCAGCTAAGTGTTGGAATAGATTGTCTTTGAATTTGTCCCAGTTCCAGCTGCTTCATCCTCTCTGTTTCTCTCTCTCTCCCCCTCTAATTGTTGTTGGTGCTAAGTAAGGCAGCCTTAGCGGCTGAGCATGCGAGCATGAGCACAATCTCCATATTAAAGATAGAGGAAAAGGTCAGCCTAACAACACTTTAACAATTATCGACAGGTCAGGGGGACGGAGGAGGGGATAAGGGAGGAGAAGGTCAGTGATTTAGATAAATACCATACGGCCATGAAAATGAAGCTGTCAAAATATGTAGATTAGGAGGGGAAGAGTGAGGTCACTGTTGTGGAAGAGTGGTTGTGCAGATGGAACAGCTGAAAGCATCTGATGGTACATGATTATTGCTGTAGCTCATGGATGAGGTTCATGGTTGAACTAGAATACATGTTCTGTTTAAGTACTTCATTTGCACACGTACAGGAGGTGCTGTCATGCCTTTATCTGACATGAAATCTGACATTTATAGGCTCAGAAGGACGTATGAGATCAGCACAATTACTTTCAGATTTCAGATCAGTAGCGGGATCTGAAGCCCTCTTCAAGAGAAAATCATTTCCACCGTGCTGCTTTGGTGTCTGCTCCACAAAAGCACTCACAGCCAGAATATTCCTGCCTCCAATAATCACTAATTTCTTATAGCACTTCATGCTTTACACACGGAGGTGAAACATTTTGAAAAGGGGGTAGAAAAGGCAGTGGACAGGGGGGCCTTGATGATTTAAAAGGAGATACATCAACCTTCAATACGTTTTCTTCCTGAAATGACTATGTGAAAGGAGAGAAAATGAGGAGTAGGCAAACCTCAGTCAGTGGAGCTCAGAGAAAGCCTTGATCAATGTCATTAGCTGAATGTACATAGAGCAGAAATGGGTCTGTGGGGCATTGTAGAAAAAATATAAATATTTATAGATTTCATTTTAGGAAAGGAGAGATGAAGAAAAGGTGTGAGAGATTTAGAAAAGAAAGCAACTGAACTAAAGCAAGAGAAAAGAATGAAAGGTTAGTCAGGCATAGTAAAATAATGAGACAAGGCTGCATCATGACTATTTCAGATTGTGCGTTGTTATTGCTTTGAAATGCCGAACACAACTTCAGTGATTTGTAGGAGAGGTTCATATTTGCGATGTGTCTGAAAGCTCAGGGGTGTGTGCCAAATTGACACAACGTCAGAATGAATCATCTGATTTAACAGGGCTGCTACAGCTTCGCAGCTGTACACACACAGCACTCACACACTTACGTATATTAACATATTTGAACAACCTGGCTTTGTGAATATGAATAAGAAGTTTTGATGACAGTATAAAGATTCGATTTGAATGACATTTTTAAATTCATCGTTAATGTCTGTCCCCTGCAGATCCATCAGTGCATCACAGACAGAAGACAGTGGTGACAGACATGTGCTACTCGACAGAGATATCCAGCCTGATGGACTTTGGCACTCCAGACTGCTCGCTAGGCAAAGGTACGATGTTGCTGGAAAATATAAGGTGTTGCCTTGGTGACAGCGGGAAGTGTGCACAGTGATTTATCCTGGCAGTTAAAAGACACAGAGCTGTCAGCTTGACTGAGAGGTTAACACTGGAGCAAAGGCCTGTGCAGGCTAAGAGTGTGAGAACAATCAGATAACAGCTCTCGGTAGTTGCCTGACCATGAGGGCCTCACCGTTCACCGCAGGCTTTGATTTATCGCAACTAAATAACATGTTTTGTCACCAAATACGGAGCACAGAGGCGCTGGCATAAGAGTGAGAGATCTGCTTGACTTCTCGCCAGAGAAAAGCATTTCACTTTGCAAATTGTTTTAATCTGTTTTAATCGCTTTATTGAAGTTTATTGCACTAGAGTTTTGTTGTAATGCGCAATTATTGCATTGCAGCAAGGCCTCTTATTTTTTCCAATCACTGTCATCAGTTTGAGAAATAAAATGTTTTATAGAAAGGCTGTGTGGCTCAGGATAATAGTCTCTCTCAGACATGTGTGGCAATCAAACTGACCAGCCTGTAATGATACGCACCACAAAAGGAATTGATCATAAAGTCTATTGATCACATGTGTATTGTTGCTTAATCTATAAGCTTTGTGTCCTGTTCTTTTTCTCATCATAATGACGGCTGTTATTCTCGGTTGTTCTCACACTGATACCAAACCAGAAAGTAATCTATGCGGTATAATTGTGATGCCAATCTTTTCATCCAATCTAGCACCTTGAAGCTGGCAGAGCATGTTCAGTGGCTATTAGACAAGCCTCGTGTCATTTCCATCAACAATGGGCAGCGACAGTGGTGACCTCAGTCACTTCACTCATTCAACTTCTTCTCCCAGTTTCTATCGATGCTCTCAGCTCTCTCTCTCTCTCTCTCTCTCTCTCTCTCTCTCTCTCTCTCTCTCTCTCTCTCTCTTTCCCCCCTTTTTTTTTTCCACCTCCTTTTCTCTCTCAAGGCTAGCTAATATTTTAATGCCGCTCTGTCCCGGCTTTCTATCAACACTCCCCCAGCACTGATAATGCAGACTGACAGGTCAGCCGTGTGCAGCTAAGAGAGGGGAGAGCAATACAGTGGAGGAGAGCGGAGGGTAGAAAAAGAAGGCTTTTAAGATTTCTACTGGCTTTAATGTGAGCAAAGCAAATGAATGACATAGTGATACAGGGGGTTAAGCTGAAGAATAAGGACAGTGTGGAGTGGAAAATTTCAGACTGAAGAACTGTCAGGATATAAGCAGTGCCGTGAATAAGATTCAGTGTAGCTGAGAGGCAGGCTACAGCATGGTCTTAGAATTATGAAGTGCTACATTTGGTCAAAATATGTTATTTATAAAAAATACTATAGCTCTTCAGACAAGTTAAAAGCACCTGGATTCACACAGGTTCAAATTTCAAGTAGATATGAATAGCATATGTGAAAGTTACACCAATTTGCCTCTGTGAGGTATTGTAGTGATGGCCAATGCAGAATATAATAGCCTATTAATTGTGTCCACTGTAGAGGAGTTATCGTTGCAATCTTTCGCCTCAGCTCTGATCACTCGGGGAGAAAGAGCCTGCCAGTAGACCTTGAGGTGTCAGCATGTGATTGACAGATCCATTGCCTCATGTGGCAAGTGCCTGGTTAGAGCACATCTGATCTTTGGACGAAGCTAAAACGCTGGACGTCAGCCTCTGACAGGCAGGACAAATGGCATGCTCAGTCTGAACTGCTGTCACATCTTTAAATGCACGAGGTTTAAGTCAAATTTCTCTTCCACACAAACACACACACACGTTGTGCTTACACTCGTGTTTTAGTATGCTACTTATGTCACTCAAGTGCTCATAAACTGAAAATTTCATTATAAATTTATATCCAGCAGGCTGAATTAATTCAGTTGAAGCCCTATCTGTTTTCTTCAAACCACTGGCTTATACCTGCCTTAAGGTTTCGGGCTTAAAGAACCCTGAGCTGCAAACTGGACCAACCCTAACCTTATTTACTCTGTAACTGTGTCCACACACATCGGAGTTCCCATCTAACATGACATGCACTGTTCTTAGTCAGCACTGGGCAGAAGAGCAGTCCATGGAAAAATCCCTGGAGGATTAAAGATAACACTGGAGAGTTCATATTAATAATCCAATCGGAGTGTGTACAGCTAAGGCAGTTTGGTTCATATCACTTCACTGCTGACGTGATCCTTTTTTTTTTTTTTTGCAGGCGTTCACGCTGAAGCTTACAGTCAGAGCATTTTTATTCAGAGTTTACATTCCTATCTCCTCTGGCCAAAACACACATTCACATTCAGGAAGTGAGTAATGTAAACTCATGTAGGCTACAAAGGCATTGTGGGCTCAGAGGGAGCGCTTGGCTTTTATACAGAGGGGTGTATTGTTCTCTCTTCTAGTCAGTGAGTATAATTGCACACGCTGTCCTCTGCTAGCTCTCGGCCATCAGGTGGAGCGAGAGCTCCACTGACTCACCTGGTTCATTACCTGAGGCCTGAGGTGCAGTTTGGATTCCCCTCCCCCTCCTACTCGTTTGTACACTACGGGGAATGAAAGATGAAAAGCGGGAGTGGGTGTGGGGGTGAAAGTTGTCTTAGCTGCCTCTGGGCGTGTCACTAAACAGGTATACAGAAGGTGGGAGAGAAACAGAGGCACATTCAGTAGAAGAAAAAGAAAGAAAAGGAGCAGGAAATGTAGCTGAGCAGCTCTCAGTGAACAACTTCCTAGTAACCTGACTGGGCGGAGCCTCAGGGAGAAGGGCTGGGAGCGGCTGGCTGTGGTGGTGAATTGTGTATGTTGGTTTGAATGGTGTGTGCAGTGGCCTGTACATATATGCTTTTTGTGTGTGTGGGTGTGTTCTGTCTTTTATTTTTTTTCACCTGCTATGAGAACTCACACCACAGTTGACAGTGGAGTCAAGCGGAGCCTGTGCCAAGGAGGACATGAGGTCCGAGAGGGAGGACGGGAAGGCTGGTGAGTGACAGAGAGAGGCAGGTAGAACAGGAGACAGAGGGGGGAGAAGAGACGTTGGTGTGTGCAGGAGGGATAGTGTCGGCCAGGAATCCAACTGTTTGGGGGTCACTGGTGTGTGAGCGAGTTCAAGTTGACATATGTGCATGCATTTGATAACCCACATTGATTGTATGAGAGGAATTTCAGTAGCACAGCCAAACCGCTTCATTACTGAAACCCACCCATGTTTGTCATGGAGATACATACAGTCTGCAGTGGTGGAAAGTACAGTTCATTTACCTCAAGCAGTCTACTGAAGTACTGAGTACTACTGAAGTTTAAGGTACTTTTAAATGTTATGCTACTTGACACTTCTGTCATAGTAAATTTCTGATAGAAATCTTGTACTTTTTACTCCACCACATTTATTTGACAGCTATTGATACTTGTTACTTTACAGATTAAGATTTTTCATTGAAAACATATGATCAGTTTACAGAATTTGTTGCATCGTCATAGATTATACAGTGTTGAAAGTGGCCAAAATTAGCCTAGCCTCGATAAGCTGCAACATTAACATGTAAATACATCAACAATGATTATAATAATAAAATACAATCATCATCATCCATTTTATTTCTACTGACTTCTACTTTAATTTTTTGCTAACTTACACTTATGTTCTGTTAGTATGTGAATGGAAATCTTATGCTTTGTATGAACAACATTTATAAATACTCATTAATCTGCAGTTTAAGGGGTGCAAATAATAGATATTTACATCGTTACTTAATCTGTGTCTGTATCTAATGGATAGTTTGGTCTAGAAGAAGTGAGCAAATAGGGAAAATGTTCATTACAAGTTCCAGAACCCATGGTGATGTCTTGTTTAAAACATAAGATATTTAATTTACTATCAGTGAAAATAGTCCACAGTGGGTTTTTTTTGTTTGTTTGTTTTTTGCTTAAGTAAGCATTGAGGGTTATTTTAAATGATTTATTTTTGTACATTAACTCTTTGGCACAGCCCTTTAATGTAGGCATTGATTTATTTAAATCTGTTGTATATACCAGACTTACTTATTATTTTACTTAAGATAAGAACTAAATGTTGACCTAGATATGACATGCTCCTATGGATAACATGGTAATCTGTTAATCTTCTATAAGCATTGAATTTGAATGGAGTTGTATTTGGTCTGATACTGTGCAGTATTACAGACTTCTGTAGCTTAGCAGTCACACTAAAGCTTGCCTGAGAGAAAATAGCTCCGAGGGACAATAATATCTACACTTGCTCTTATGTGTGGATAAATGTAGGAACCAGACATATTATCCAGTAACTGAAGATGCATCATGGTTGAAGCTTTTTGAAGCCATTTAGGATGTGTGGAAGGGAAGGGTAGAATTTCTGTCTTTTAGAAATTAATGTTCATTGCTCAGATGCCAGTAACAGCATTTTTGATGTTTGTTTGTTTGTGTGTGTGTGTGTGTGTGTGTGTGTGTGTGTCTCTACACATTCATATGCTGTCGTGTGTGTTGTGGTGGTTTATGAATGGAGAGAGAGAGAGAGTTCGATCCCACTATGTTTTGTGTGACTTACTGTGGCCCATGTACTGTGCACCCTGAGGTCACCGCTTAAAATTGCAGAAGATAATGAGTTTGAAAAATTGCACTGCCTCAGACAGATGGCACCGTCACTGTCAGTCCTTGACCAGGACCACTAGAGGAAACATTTGGCATATCGTCATTGTGTTTTGTTTTGTTTTGTTTTTGTTTTGTTTTGTTTTTTCAACAGTTTAATTCAGTTCAATTTCATTTATACTCAGTCTTTGTGTGTGAGCTGCATACAGGTGCTACTTAAGCTAAACTGAGCTAATCAAGCACTATCATTACATTTATCAACTCCACATGTGAATCTCTCAATAATAATGCGTGCAGAGCAGGTATTTATTGCCATATTTTACATGATTTAAACACCTCAGTCAGTTTTTTTCTAAAAGTTTCACACATACAAGCTTCACTAGCAGCTCCAGCTGGAGAACAGGCACCACATGCAGCTTGTGGGATTATTCTGCCATGCCCCAGGACATAAGGGAGGTCGTGTATCAAATCATGTAGATTTCCGGTTCTCCACAGATCAGATCCTGCTGTTTCTGACAGATGTTTAGTCCTCACTAAAGATTCAAAACAAAACCATGCCCTGTGGCATTTTGTTCCTTAGTCGTTAGTACAAGTTGGGTGATGTCATGGTTGCCATCCCTTTGCTGATGTTACATACTGTAGATGCTGACGCTCAATTTAAGAGTTCACCCTTAAAGATTCACAAACTTCATGCCACAAGGCCTCAGGACTTTCGGCGAGTATTTAAAGGCTCTCTGGTTGACTTTACAGGCCAATAATTCAAGTGTAGAATGAGTGACTTCCAAATAAGTTGATTTTGTCAAACAGCACTGTTGTACTTATTAACAGTAAATTAACAAGAGACTCTGCAATTCATTTAAGGAATAGTTTGACATTTTGTGAAATACACTAATTGCTTTCTTGCCTGGAGTTTCATCAGAATATCATATCTGTGCCACCCTCATGTCTGTATGTTGAATATGAAGCTAAAGCAGGCAACCAGTTAGCTTAGCTTAGCATAAAGACTGGAAACAAGGCAAAACAGCTAGCTTTACTCTGTCCAAAGGTTAAAAAAGATCTGCCTATTAGAACCTCATTAGCTCACTATTAAAGATTTTCAATCTCTTCTGTTGTGTGTTAAAATATGATGTTTCCCACTGTAACCAGTCTTTATGCTAAACTCATCCAATATTTGAGCTGGATAACACTTGGATGCCCTGTGATCATAAACATAATATTATCATTACTTTGCTGACATAAATCAAAGGACTCTGTTTCTTTGTCAGATCCTCCGTGTCAGCCAGGTTAATTTGCTTAATCACAGGCTAATTCACTTCTTGTCAACTAAACCCATGCAGAGTGAATGATACCAGTGTCAAGTGACAGTGAGGGTATGTTTTTCAAAATGCAGCCCTCGACAGCAGTGTTAGAAATCCAAATAGCCTCCTCCAAGTTCTCAGTGTTCTTCCAGTGGCACATCCTTGGCAGCGTGCCCAATATGCACATAATAAACGTGTGAATCAATTACAGCTATCTGCACTTGGCATCCTTGTGCTGACCTCAGTTGTAATGTAAACCCACAGGCAATTAATTAATGGAAACTGTTCCTAATAGATAGTGAATACACGCATAGATATACTACACACGTGTACACTTGACAACAAAAAATGTACTTATAAAAAAAAACAGTACGTGGGACCTTGTGTTTGCTAGATATATTCAGATCTGCTCCATTGACCCAGGCACATATGTGTTTTCAAGTGCAGTATGTGAAGTGTTTTTCTGAGGAAAAATTATAAATGAATAAAATCAACATGCATATTTGAATTTTATAGATGTGCTGAACCAGAGATGTTTCGTCTGCTGACCACGATGAATTACCATTAAGTGGTGAATACTCTAGTCTCGTAGCTGTGAGAGCCAGCAACATGCATTATTTAAACTCATATGTATTATAGAGAAGCAGTGTAATACCCTGAGTGGGAAATGGATCTGACCCTTACATGTAGGGCCTTTTCAGGATGCGGAAGTACAGTCCTTGGAGTCTTACTGTGTTGAGGTATTAGGAATTAAGCATTTTCTCCTGGTTCTTTTCAGTCTCCTTCTATGTGACACAAGGGCTTTCCACTTCATCTACTGCTATGTAGCACAAGCATGTCAAATCTGACTCTATGCAGTCCACACAGGTCTATACAACCTCTGTTCCTTTACTGCACATGTTTGTCCTTGCGACTATAGTACAAATTAACAATATAGATGCTATATATAGTCCTGGTGAAGATTTAAAAATGCCCCTAATCGCTGCAGCCTACGTCTGCCTCCCTCGCACCCAACCTCCCTGTGATTTGAGACTCGGCAGGGAGCCTCTGACAGAATTAAGTGTTTATTTGTGAATCCTCTCAGTCTCAGTCGTCTTTTTCTCCCTGTTTTTCTCCTTTCTGTCTTGCTGTCAGATTTGGGTTTGGTGCTCATTTGATACTATTCTTTCATAAATTCTTAAAGAGTGTTTGGGTTGTCCTTTTGTCTCGAGTTGTAAACAGAGTGCTCAGAGATCACAGGATGTTTCATGTTTCTTTGAGGGGAAACTCCAAACGGACATTTTTCTAATATGAAGTTTTGTAAAAAAAAAAAAAAAAAAAAAAAGACTTATCTGTTTCATAGAATTTGGAATAGTTGTACAAAAGTTGGGTCTGTTGGGTTTTTTTTTTTTTTTTTTTTTTAGCTTGGATGCCTAATTTTATAACAACACTTAGTCTACAGCCATACTGGTGCCTCGTAGTAGGCTGTACTTAGCCACAGCGCTGATTTGAGCTAAATGCTAATGCTAGCATGACCAAAATGCTCACTCTGACAATGCTAACATGCTGATATTAAGAGGGTACATGAATTTTTGGACCAAATTTCATTTCGAAACCCACCCAACCCTTGTCAAGTGATTATAACTAAACACTCAAATGACAACGACCGACATATCAACATTGCCATCCCCAGAGCCATGCTGCTAGCACTGCTACAAACAAAGGATAAGATACGAGACTTGGGAGCGTACCATGAAATTGATGGTTTGTGCTGACACCCTTTATCTATTCTATATTAAACCTGTTCTCACCTATGCAGCTTAATTCTCTTGAGATAGACAGGTCGTCATCTGAAGAAAAACTCTTACAATTAGTAAGATGAGGCTTATCGTGCACTCGTCAATACATTGCTTGCATGGGTTATTTCAGTCCATCCAGTGTCTATTTTTACTGCCTGTCAAGGCCACTGTGTTACCTGCACAATGTGTTTAATCAAAAACTGAGGCAGACTGCTGTCTTCTCCCTGGACAATCTCAACTGATCTTTATACTGTAATTAGTGGAGGCCAGAGCTTAGCAGACATATGGTCCTCTCATAATACAGTGCAGAAATAGCCAGCTGTGAGCGCAACACACACATACACACTCACAAACGCAAATCAAGTAATCCAGCAGCAACAACAGAAGACACTTCACCGCATGGACTAATATAATGATGAGTATGTGTTCATAACTGATTAAATAATATTACATATATAATACCAAGGCGTCTGTTTGCCTTCTGGTGCTCATTTTCATTTTGTGCAGTAGTGTGCATGTGTTGCTGCAGTGAAATTAACTGGCTTTTCATCTCTGCATCATCTTTTGAATTTCAGAACGGCTTGTCTGTATTTGATGAATAGAAAACACATTTAACTTTAACCTCAACTGCTTTTATTACCTAATGAATTTCTAGACTAATCAGTGTTATAGTCCTGCAGACATAACATTACAGAGCTATCGAATATACAATATATTACATTTATTTCTATCACTTAGGAAGTGAGTATTTGATGTGTGAGTCTTTCTTGTGGTTGTTGCTGTATTTAAAAAAAAAAAAAAAAAAGTACATATATTGTTTTTTATCCAGGCATATGATTTTATGGTACAGGAATCTACGTGAATCTAAAAAGCTTAGTTTAATATAGTGTATTTACACATGGGGTTTTGATTCTGATTCTCTGGGTTTGACTTTGTACTTCATGTTATTTTGTACAGCAGTATTAACCATGTTCTCGTAGAAATGATTCACTGAGGTATGAAGGGCAGGAGGATGTGACTTACAGTGTCATGGAGGTAAACATAAGCAGGAGCTAATTTGGTCCAGTGGTTATCGTATCATTTAGCTCACAAGCAGTTACAGAGACATGGTGCTTGCTCACTCGCCCTCAGGGAGGCTGACAGTTTGAGTCAACACAGTCACCTGCATTGCAGGTACACACTTACATAATGTTTCCTATTTCACACAAAGCATCTGAGCAGGACGCTGTCAAGGGAAACAAGTTTCTGATGTTTTTATTGGTGAATTCTGGGTAAAGTTTATCAATAAGAGGAGCTTATGAAAGAATGGCTTATTAGGAGGCTTTGAGTAAGCATTTTAAAGACTTTCCTTGTTGTTTGAAACAGCTCTGCTCATATCAGCGAGTTACAGAAAAGCTTTTGTTGTATTGTTTTGTTTTACCTCTCTCCATATCCCCAGTGAACATTTGTCACACTGCTTATAATTTTGTTCTAAGAAAACTTTGATATAGGTGTCCTTATGTTTACTGATTTAAAATTTGCTGCATAATAATTTTGTTTGAGAAATGTGACATTGCTTTGATGTCCTGCTTTATTAGCTGAACCCCCTGCAATACAACAGCTGAAAATCCCTCATCACTTTCTGTAGAAAGCCATTACTGTTTTCATCCTTTAGCCCCAATTCCCCAACCCCAACCCCCCACCACCACCCCACTGGCACACACACTCACACATGAAAATAAAATAAAAAAAACACCCAACTTATAGATAGCATATTGTAGCTGTGCACCAAAACCACAAAAGCTGACAGGGAAGAAGAAAACAATGAAAAGCCAGTTGGAGCAAACAAAACTCCTTCTGGCTTTATTTCCAAATTGTTGTGGAAACTGACCGTTGAAGATTAATCCTAATACTGTGATATATATATAAACATATACGAGAGTCGTTTACAAGGTCAGCACTGCTGCGAGAAGAACGTGACCTTTCAGGAAATGACAAAGAAGTGGTTAAAGCATCTGTTTCCTAAAGGCCATGTTTTGATCAACTGATAAAAGCTGATAAATGCTCAGCAGGAATATCAAGGTGCATGGATCATTGAAAGAGAGCAGGGAGGCAAGTTGTTCATTTTTTATGCTCTTGGGTGTTAGTGTTAGTGTTAATATGACTCGGTTGTTCACAGGGGTCTTCTGTTAAGAATATCACTTTAAGAGGACAGTTATGACAGCGCTGTATGTCTACGTTCTCTATGAACTTATTATCCAACTATCAGTTAGTGCACCTGAGAGATTACAGGAGAGGAACAGGCATCATCGCCGCCTCTGGCTTTGTCTTGAGCAGAAATAGCCAAGTGGCATCACTGTACTAAATAAAATTACACAGATGTGAATTGTCAGGGAGACTGAGGTGGAAAAGTGACAGCCATGCACATCGAAACTCCTCGGGGCAGAGCAGTTGGCTGCTGTCACAGCAGAGGTTTTTGACACCCTTCTCCGTCGCCTCGTATTATTTTCATGGTTCTGCTTTCAGGTTGACTATGGCCCACTGAAATGGGGGTTTTCATAATGTGATACAGAAAATTGTCCTAAAGTTAACATAAAGCGCCATTTTACCTGAATTACAAAAAAAAAAAAAAAAGTTCATCTACTCACAGAAGTAGGCTACTGTATCTCACATCTAGTCTCTATTGCTTGGATTTTATTGGTCCAAAGTTTGACATTTCTTTCTCTGAAATTTCTGCTGTTTGTGTTTCTCACAGATTTTAACAATTTAAGAGCAAAGTTGTCAAAGTTACTCTGAATCATTCACAGACCTCAGTGTCACTGCTGCGGTCTGTGCTTTGCCTCTAAGGAATAGTCCTTTTAAAAGCTGTTCACAATGAGGTCTGCGAACTATCCAGAGTAACAGGGACATTGTTTATGAAATAATCAATGGCGTGACATTTATTTGGCAGATGCTTTTGTCTATAGCACAACTTAAAAAGTGCATTCAGACCACGTAGGAAAAAGAGCTAGATACTGCATCACCCCTAACTGGCAGTTTCTTTCAGACAAATTACTAAAATCATGTTCAGTGCAGTGCCTAAAGATTTTTTCTTATTTAACAAGACATAATTAAGAGCTAGTAAGACAGCAAGACGTCCCGAGGCAGAGGAGCACAGTGGTCAGACTGGGGTGCAGGCTTTGGTTCAGGGCTTGGAGGGAGGAAGGATCAGTTCCCTTCACTGCCCTCTTCACCAACATCAGAGGTTTGAACTGAATGTGAGCAGCAACAGGGAGCCAGTGTAGTGAACAGAGAAGAGGAGTGGTTCGGTAAAACTTAGAAATGTTGAATACCAGGCGGCAGCAGAAAGTCTGGATTAGCTGCAGAGGTTTGGAGGCGGACACAGGGAGTAGTAGTCCAGGCAGGAGATCACACCTCCATCGCCAATTAGTTGATCATTTTTGTTTTGTATTTTTGTTTTGTTTTCTGACATTTTCTAGACTGAACAGCAGATCAATAAATTGAGAATTAAAAAAAATCATTATGTGCATCCCCAAAACTATTCAATGCTTTAAGCCGTTTCCTTTGCGGTGATTTCACCCCCATTTGATTGGGCTAGTGGAAGAAATCTCAGACACAGACATCTAAAAACTTGGCCAAATATTTACAAAACTATCTGAGAGCATGAGAGGAAATTAATCAAATAGGTTTTTTTTTGTAATGTGGATTAACTGACTCCTTCACAGTGTGTGCTGAATAAATTCAAGACTGAAAAGTTAAAATAAAAAAATTAAAGTCAAAATGTTTAATTGTGAGGCAGCACACTCTCTGGTTCAGATCAGGCAAACCCTGCTGAGTGAAGCTTTCCAGGAGTTTGTCAGTTCACTTGCTGTGAAACTGCCTGATTAGAAAGTACTTGTTTAATGATGGAGGCCAATCATCACCCAGTCCAATTTGGATGCACTTTGAACAGTTAGTCAGAATTTACTTGTAAAAATAGGATGTTTTTTTTTTTGTTTTTTTTTTGCAGCAAGAGTAATAGCTTTAAATTTAACCCCCTCATCCAAACTCAATATTACAACAAAGCTCACATTAAGCATCTTTGATCATTCAAGTATATAAATAGGGCCTTTTTAATCCTGCATACAGTTCAGGGGAGACTAGTTCAGGTCTTTGACCACCAATCCACATATTGGCTGGCCTTACTTCACCTTCCTGGGTTCAGAGAACTGAGCCCCTGCTTTTTCTCAGACCTAATCATCAGACAACAGCGACAATGCTCTCTCTACTCAATTCTGCTTTTGTGTGCGTGTGTGTGTGTGTGTGTGTGTGTGTGTGTGTGTGTGTGTGGGTGTGTGTGTGTGTGGGGGGGGGGGGGGTCTGGGAAGGGGGGGGGGGGGGGTGATGACCTGGCCCTGAGTGGCTTTGATGGACACTGTAATGGGAGGCTTGGATGAGAAGTTAATTGAATGGGCCACTGCTAAGGAGGAAGAAGAGTGGGGCTTCTCTTCTTCTGTGGGAGGACTCTAATAGCTTGGCCAGGCTGACTGCACAACCACTCAAGGGTCAGAGCTGAGTGAGCCCAGATGATAACAGCATATAGACTGTGTACGGTTGATGTGACTCCTGTCAATTGAAATTGCTTTTTTAAGATCGCATGGAACAGTGTGTGTGGAGGTAAATTATCTATAGGAAGATGGTTTGTGTATGTCAGTTCCCTCGATGCAGCTTTAACTCAGGTCAGCGTGCAGTGAAGCAGCTTTTCAATCTGCTTCCTTCACATATTCTTTAGACTAGAAATCGCCACATATTCAGGGGATGTTGGGGAAGTTTCCTTTGCTGTGATTTCACCCCCAATTTGATGCAGCAAACCTTAAAGAGGAGAGACGTGTGCGAGTAGATTTATGTGTAATAGCTTCTGTTTGTGTGTGTGTGTGCGTGTGTGTGTGTGTGTGTGTGTTGTGTGTGTGTGTGTGTGTGGGTGTGTGTGTGTGTGGGGGGGGGGGGGGTCTGGGAAGGGGGGGGGGGGGGGTGATGACCTGGCCCTGAGTGGCTTTGATGGACACTGTAATGGGAGGCTTGGATGAGAAGTTAATTGAATGGGCCACTGCTAAGGAGGAAGAAGAGTGGGGCTTCTCTTCTTCTGTGGGAGGACTCTAATAGCTTGGCCAGGCTGACTGCACAACCACTCAAGGGTCAGAGCTGAGTGAGCCCAGATGATAACAGCATATAGACTGTGTACGGTTGATGTGACTCCTGTCAATTGAAATTGCTTTTTTAAGATCGCATGGAACAGTGTGTGTGGAGGTAAATGATCTATAGGAAGATGGTTTGTGTATGTCAGTTCCCTCGATGCAGCTTTAACTCAGGTCAGCGTGCAGTGAAGCAGCTTTTCAATCTGCTTCCTTCACATATTCTTTAGACTAGAAATCGCCACATATTCAGGGGATGTTGGGGAAGTTTCCTTTGCTGTGATTTCACCCCCAATTTGATGCAGCAAACCTTAAAGAGGAGAGACGTGTGCGAGTAGATTTATGTGTAATAGCTTCTGTTTGTGTGTGTGTGTGTGTGTGTGTGTGTGTGTGTGTGTGTGTGTGTGTGTGTGTTTTGGGTCTGTGGATATTATTGGGGAAGGAGCTGATTCTGGAAATAAATGCAATATTGGATTTGGGAGAATTATATTATTGATTTTTCTCTAAGTTACACACAGTTCTCACTAAGTCCACTGTAAATACTCCTGAAGACACAATTCTAACAGTTTTTAATTGATTTGCAGTTGACTAAACATAACACACAAGCCAATGTCGCATGTCTGATGCTACATAGTAGTAAGCTACTAAAATATTCATATATTCCGAGTTTTAAAAAGGGAAAAGGTCAAATTGGCTCATTTGAGAATTACTGAATTACTAAACACAACTGCTGTGTGACAGTAACAACAAGAGGACGATCAACACTCGCATCACAAGTGCAGCTGATAATTTAAACAGCCTGTTTAGAGTTGAGGATTAAGCCAGCGGCATCAAAAAGCAGCAGCTGAACTCGCTGTGACAAATATAGGAGAGCCTATAGGTAAAGAGATGAATAAGCGGATTTAGGCTGCAAGAAGGCCATGAAAGATTGTTCTCTCAGGGAAACAAACTGTTTTTGTCACATGCAGCACAGAGCTGCCCTGTGTGTTTCCATAGTCCTGAGACGACAGAGACCGATGGACTGTCCCTTCCTCTCTTATCGGAGCTGCTGCAGCCCCACAACGTCTGGCTGCAGGCCTGCAGAGACCTTCTCTCTTTTTCTCTCAGAGGCACATATGCATGTACACAAACACACAAACACACACACACACACACACACACACACACACACACACACACACACAAGCTTCCACATGCGCACTCACACTTGAATTTTACATAGTTTACATGAGTCTTATACGGATCTGCATATAAAATTAAGTGCACACTCAACTTTTTTACTTGTTCTGTCTTTAAGATGCTAGTGTCTGTACTCTAAGGATGGCAATGTTTGAGAGTCGGTCGGTTGGTTCACCTCATCACTCCAGTATGAAATATCTCAACAATTATTTGATGGATTGGCTTCAAGTGCTGGAATATCATGGACCCCAGAGGATGAATCCTACTGAGTATGGTGATCCATGACCTTTCCTCTATAGTGCCAGCATCAGGTCCAGCTCAAATTCCAGTTTGTTTAGTACTTTGGATTATGAGCAAATACGGTGATTAATGCTAATTAGCAAATGTTGGCTTGTGAAGACCTGGAGCGGAAATACTGAATTTAATGATAAATAATCATGAACAATAAAAACTTTTTAATTTCTCATAACTTGAAACATATAAGAATCTACTATTAAAACCAAGGTCCGTACATTCTCTGAACAGTTTCTACATAGTCATTATATTTAATTTCCCATGCCTGATAAATATAACAAATCACATCAGTTTTTATTTACCAAACAGTTTGCTCTCCTTTACAATGAGCTGCTTGTATTTGTCGTTTGTGTCTGTGGTTTGGTGTGTGTTTATCTGTAACAGGCCTTCTACCTTTATGTCTGCAATATAAATCAATATAAATCATTATGACATATTGTTCCTGTGTAGCTTGTATGGATTTCCCTCACTGGACTAAAATCTGAACTCTTTTTCATCTTCTCTGTCCTCTGGCTCAGCAAACGTGTCGACCAGCTCCTTTTATTAGTTCACTCTTCAGTTCACTGTGTCCTCTCCTTAGCTTCCGGCCCCTGTTTGCTTGCTTGTTTTCCCCCGAGGGTCGGGAGGTGTTTCACAGCGGATGGAAAACACAGCACTGAGGAGCACGGCTCAAGCGTGTGTTGCTGATATTTTATTAAGTCTTATCAGGCTGCTGTCTCTCACTTACCAACCACCCACGCTGGCTCCAGCGCTGTCACTCAGAATTTATCTGAATTTTCTAAAACACCTGCACCCACAGCAGAGGGGGAGCTGTGAGTCTTATGGGGGTTTGATGTGTTTTTTTAGCCTATAGTTTAAAATATGCAGCATAATCACACCCTTCCTTTTTAATTCCATCTATTTGAAATGATTTCCTTTATTTCCTGCTGCTTGTACACCTCCATTTTCCATACTATCCCTTTTCTCAGATTTTCTCAGATCCCTCATTCCTCTTCTGCATACTCTAAATCTCAAGCTCTCTCTCTCTCTTTCTTCCTCAGTGTTGTTGCGTGAGGAGGTGGCCCAGCTTCAAGAGGAGGTCCACCTGCTCAGGCAAATGAAGGACATGTTGAGTAAGGACCTGGAGGACACCCAGGGAGGCTGCTCTGCCAATCTGCTCTCAGCCACCGAGCTCCGTGTGCAGCTGGGTGACAAGGAGCAGGAGCTGGACCGTGCCAAGGAGGCCTTACAAGGTCAGTCTCACCTAATCCACCAGAGTCCCCCTCTCTCCAACAGCTATCATGAATACACATCAAATAAAGCTGTCCAAGCTTTTAGTTGGAAGTTTTACTCGGTTTGTTTTTTATCATCATGTCATGCCAAGCATTTGGCCCATCTGCTATATATCAAACCTAACAGATACACATACAAGAACAGAACAAAAACATCAGTTACTATATTGTATTATATGCACTTCTAGATACTGTCAAGTCACATGTTTATCTGCTAATCTTTTCAAATAAATTGTACTTATAACAGTAGGTGAAAGAAGAGATGTGCTTCAAGCCTAAAGTTTATCTCCCAGGCTTTCTCCAAGTAACTAGCTAATTTAAACTATATGTTCACATACAGTAGGATTTAGTCTGGCAAAGTGTTTGGCAAATTTCCCACTCACATTTTTAGCAACTTCATTCTTGTGTGTGTGGTTTTTTTTCTGCATCCAGTAATGGTTGTGTATGTGCAAAAGCTGAAAAATCAGAATCAATGTTTTGGAATGTCTTGTTCTAATTCAATTAGCATATGTTGATTTAGTTCATCAGAATCTTTTGATGTATTTACAGAAAACAAGGATGAGTCATCTAGTGAACATAAGAAAGCATGATCCATGTCTAAAAATACCAATTTCTGTTTTTATCTTAATTTTATCTTTTCAACTTTTCTTTTTAAGCTAATTTTCAAATTCATTACAAAATCCGCTTTTCTTCATCCACACTGACATAACTTCCAGTTTCAGGTACATGAAGATATTTGCTTCTTAGATAAGTTAAACACAACATAATTCTCTGGACCAAAATCATATTTTATCATCCTAAATGTACACAGTGTTGGTTTGATCTAAATGTCATTAGCTCGCTGTTCTTTACTCTCAGCAAACAAAAAGACGTAACTGTCAGAAATGCCCTTAAATTCAGTATTGGTTTTCATCTCTGACCAGCGGATATAACTCAGTTTTGTCTTCTATGCACCTAAGGGATGAAACCTGTGCACACACACGCCAACAGTTTATAATTTCCGGAGAAGTTTAGACGTTCTGCAGTCACAGAAATGGGTGTCGCCCCTGATGAGCAGCCAAGTAGACTCCAGGTTCAGCTCATTGTAATCAACATCCATCAATCATGACATAGAAGCTTTACTTTGAAATATTAATGTGGTATTGATGTAGACTGGAATGCGTTGCTGATCATGTAGTATTGGATTGTTTTAATTTCTTGTCTGAAAACAAGTTCAACTATTATGCAACCAAACAGTTCCCATTCTTGGGAGAGGAGTAAAAAAAAAAGAAAAAAAGAAAAGTCAGTCTCGCATTAATTGTTTGCAACAAAAATTTATTGTCAAAATCAAAAGACAGTCGTGGATTTGCTTGAGTTAACACCGCTGCTTTGTGGTTCTCTCATCTGCTTGTAGAGTTACGGGTGATAAATTGCAAACTTGAAAAACTGTGCTGTGTAACTGCTGCAAAACAGGTTTTTAAAGTCGAGTGTAAAATACAAAGACGCTGAACGTTGACAGGAGGAATGTTTCCTGAGTGACATATGTGTGTAGTTATGAAAAGTACATGTTCCAGTCTCGCCTCTTCCCTCTCAGCTCAGGCTGTCAGGAGAGCATTGTTGTTATTTTTTCCCCCCTGTAAAGAGCCACACCGGTTGGCATCCTCGCTGTTGAGATACCTCTGAAAAAACAATGCAGTTCAAAGAAATCGGGTCCAATTGGTTTTCTCCTGAATGAGCCAGTAGAGCCTCCACATGCCAACCGAAACAGTTTCACGTATGAATGAATAAGTGCCACTGTGCCACTTATCTTTTGAGATGATTACATCATTTTCTCTGGGTAGTTTCTGTCTGAAGAAAAAAAAAAACAAACACCAGCTGTGTCTCTTCATTAACAGAAGGCACAGTGTCACCTAGTGGCTTTCTGCTGCAACTGTAAAGCCTTTTCTTCTGACTGACTAGACAGCAAAATCTCACTGACTGGCTGGATTTCTTTTGTTCTGCCTGACAGTTAAATTGGCTGTTAAAGCTGCACATGCAGGTGGTGAAAGTGTTCGTTTGTGTTGCAGCTATGAAAGCTGACCGGAAGCGTCTAAAAGTGGAGAAGGCGGACTTGGCGAGTCAGATGCAGCAGCTGTACACAACACTGGAGAGCAGAGAGGAGCAGCTGCGAGAATTCATACGCAACTATGACCAGCATCGAAAGGTAACACCGGACCAGCCGATTTTATCAATATTCATTATTATTGCAGATATTTCTTTGTTGGGTGATACGTTAGAAGGAATGTCAGGACAGAAATGGCAAAGACATGTTTGAAATAATGAGGGGAAGTTATAATATACTTTGCATTAATAAAAGCTTAAATTTGGGGGGGGGGGGCTTCAATGGCTTACCTGGTAGAGTGCGTACCACGTAGGCTCAGTCCTAACCGTAGCGGCCATGGGTTCGGGTCCGACCCACAGCCCTTTGCTGTATGTCATCCCCCCCCCCCCCCCCTCTCTCTCTCTCTCTCCCCATGACTTTCCTGTCTGTCTCTCGCTGTCCTGTCAGTAACTTCAATTTGTCATTAGTTTGTTATAAACAATATATATATAATTTAGATATACAATTTATACAATATATAATATATATAAAAACAGTAAATAGTGGGGACTTAATAAAGTGTCATCCACGTGTATACATATGTTAGCCATCAGTTAATTGATTTGTCTCATCGTGTCATCATGTATCCACAAACTAATGCAAGCTGTGGAAGCGACTATGATGTGCTTCTTAAACTCCATTGATCCTTCAAAGTGAGATTGGCAGGGATTAAATATGTTTTTGTGTGTGTGTGTGTGTGTGTGTGTGTGTGTGTGTGTGTGTGTGTGTGTGTGTGTGTGTGTGTGTGTGTGCGCGCATCAGGAGAGTGAGGATGCAGTAAAGGCCCTGGCGAAGGAGAAGGACATGCTGGAGAGGGAGAAGTGGGACCTGAGGAGGCAGACCAAAGAAGCCACGGAGCAGGCCAATATCCTGCGTTCTCAGATGGATATGAAGGAGAACAGGATCAAAGAACTGGAGGCAGAGCTCACCATGGTGAGTCATCCCGCATATGGACACAGTCACAACTTTGGTGAATTAACTCAAGCACAATAGTGTCACCTTAGCATCATTATCCGGTGTGTGTGGCGTAAATGCAAACAAGGTGTGGGTTTGCAATCCTGTTTGTGTATTCATATCGGCTCAAACACATGCAGTAAGCTGCTCTGGTATACCGCATATTCTCATCCCTTCCCTCTGTCAAAGCATTAATTCCTTCTCCAGGCTGAGGAAGAAGAAATTCATTTTGTCTGTGTTGCTGTGTCGGTCCCTCAGAGGTACAGTTGTCAGTCTGTGTGTCATTAATCTCTCTCCTCCCTCGGCAAGTCACAACCACCCACAGATCCTCACATGGAGCTGCATCACAGATCAGATTTGTTGGCGCATCAGTGCCAGAGCGGCATCACTGTCAAGACACCCAGCCACAAAATATCCTTCCCTTCTTTTCTCTTCTCTTCTCTTCTCGATGTACACTATATGACCACTCAGAGGCTTCCAATAATAAAAGATCATGTGGAAAACATGGAATATACTAAAAGACTCAAAATAAAATATTGGCCGTTGGCTGACTTCAAACTGTAAAGCTGCTATTATTCAATATTTTTCTTCTAAAAAATAAATCCCATGAAAAGATCAAAACCAAGGGTGTGTTACTGATACTGATACTTTCCGACTCCCCGACCCTGTTTGTGGCGCTCAGCCACAAGCCAATTCATTCCTGCTGAAGGTATAAATCTTTTCGAACAGGTGAAATATATACTTTATTTTTTTTATTTATTTATTTTTTTAAAAGTCTAATTTCCTTTATCAGCAGGGCACGGTGCTTTTCAGAAAACATTACTCAACCAGGAATAAATAGTGCATTTGTTAAGGACTTTGGCAGCGGATTAATGCACATTTGGTGCTCAAGTACAGCAGCAGGACGGTTTATGTGGGATCAACTGAAAGTAAAGTACAGTTTCAATGTTTGTCTTAATCACAGCGTCCAACAATTATCTGTCGGTGGCACAGAGGAAGATCTATCAGGCTTTTTTTTATGAACACCTTTAGGTCACGCTAACATACATTCATAAGGTGATCTTTTATTTTCTGGACATGATATATAATACTAAGCTAAAAATAACATTTTACTATTATTATTATATATATATTATATTATGTTCTGAGATTGAGTAAAAAATGGTAATGGTTCAAATTGGCTCATTTGAGAATTACTGAATTACTAAACACAACTGCTGTGTGACAGTAACAACAAGAGTAAGATCAACACTCGCATCACAAGTGCAGCTGATAATTTAAACAGCCTGTTTAGAGTTGAGGATTAAGCCGAGCACAACAACGCACCTCAAAAATGCACGTTTCTGTCCAGTGGCATCAAAAAGCAGCAGCTGAACTCGCTGTGACAAATATAGGAGAGCCTATAGGTAAAGAGATGAATAAGCGGATTTAGGCTGCAAGAAGGCCATGAAAGATTGTTCTCTCAGGGAAACAAACTGTTTTTGTCACATGCAGCACAGAGCTGCCCCGTGTGTTTCCATAGTCCTGAGACGACAGAGACCGATGGACTGTCCCTTCCTCTCTTATCGGAGCTGCTGCAGCCCCACAACGTCTGGCTGCAGGCCTGCAGAGACCTTCTCTCTTTTTCTCTCAGAGGCACATATGCATGTACACACACACACACACACACACACACACACACACACACACACACACACACACACACACAAAAACATCCATACATGCACACTGATCCTTGAATTTTACATAGTTTACATGAGTCTTATACAGATCTGCATACAATTAAGCGAACACTCAACTTTCTTACTTGTTATGTTTTTAAGTTGTGCTAGCACCTGATGGTCGGTCCTACACTTTGGTCCAGATTGAAATATCTCACCAATTATTGGATGGATTGGCATGAAATTTTGAAAATCCAAGGGCTGTATTTTGAGGTAAAAAAAAAAAGAAAAAAAGATTGAAGCCATAATTAAAAAACAGAAAACATGTCCGGAACAACTTCAATTTGCAGCAAAGCATTTCCTATTATTTACAAATTATTTGTGTGTTGCCTGCTCAATATAACGACTTTAGGACGTCAGTTTTTATCAACCTAACAGTTTGCTCTTCCTTACAATGAGCATTACAGCCTCTTGCTGCTAAACTGGCCGTAGATTCTTGGTCTTGTTGTTGTATAAATCACACACATACGCACAGATGCACAATCACACAGTTTAAGTTTAGGGTGCAACTCTATTTTTATTATTGATTTATCTGTTGATTATCTATTCAGTGAACTGATTAATTTGTTTGTCTATAAAATATCAGAGTGCAGTCAGACAACACTCATCACAAGTTCCCAGATCTCAAGTTGTCATCTCCAAATTGTTCATTTTGTCTGAAAAACAATAGAATTCTGCGTTTATATGTAGAGCAGCAAGTCCACACGTTTGAACAGTAGATAAATGACTTAAATGATTATTTTTTTTAACCAAATAGCTGTCGTACTTCTCCACAAATCCATTCCTTGATTAATCAAGTAATTATTTCAGAATTATCCCCATCATTTGTTGTCGCTGAGCTTTTTCATCTTGTACGATATTGAGGTATCATGAAGATTTTTCTCTTATTTGTGGAGCAGCTTTCCAGTGGCGTCAAAAATAATTCTTCCGTAATGAGGCCCACCACTATGAAACACAATTGATCACAAATGATGATTGTTTTACTCTCGGTTCATTTTTATTGTCGTGTCTTGTGTGTTTCCCAGGCAAAGCAGTCTCTGGCCACCCTGACAAAAGACGTACCGAAGCGCCACTCGTTAGCCATGCCGACAGAGCCCGTGGTGAACGGCAGTCAGGAGTGGGTGATGCAGGCCGACCTGCCGCTCACTGCCGCCATCCGTCAGAGCCAACAGACCCTCTACCACGGACACACCACAGACAGACAGGGTAGGCTCTCTTATCTGCTCAGCCTCTCAGTGTCCATGCCGCTTGGTGTTGCTTTTACAGACCCGACATACTAACAGAGGGTTTCTTGGAGGTTTCTCATACTAACTATGGGAATTTTTCAATGTGTGTGTGTGTGTATACATACATGTGTGTGTCCATGTGTGTGTGTGTGTGTGTGTGTGTGTGTGGGCCGCCTCCAGCTGTGGTCAGGATCAGCCCCTGTCACTCTCGCCAGCCCTCTGTCATCTCTGATGCCTCGGCGGCCGACGGGGACCGCTCGTCCACGCCCAGCGACATCAACTCACCTCGTCACCGGACCCACTCCCTCTGCAATGTAAGAGCTGCCTGGCCCCCTTGACCAAGTAATCACACCTCCACACTCTTCTCCTGTTTGTGTCTGTCCCTCTGTCCTGTCGGCCCGCTGGGTGTCAGCCTGCCTGCTTAGTGGTAGTGGTGGTGTTATTTTGCATTTAACACAATTGAAAGCAGCAGTTTGACATTGCAATAGTTTGAAATTGCGTAGTTGTAATTGCATTCTTGTCAAGAGTTTGATGAAAAGATTGAATTGTCTCTCATGTCTCTGTATAGTAAACAGAGTGCTGCAGGGATGAGGTATTTTTGTAAGCCAAACAAGAAATTAGCATTAAAAAGCCAGTGGGATTTTAATATTGGCTTTTATCACTTTTTCATCACCAGAAGTTAAAAGCTAATGTTAGACTATAAACAAACTACACGGCGGTCAGATGACTTCAACGTCCCCACCACTAAACTTCCAATTTTTAATTTAATTTAGTGCTTACCTCTTCTACAAAAGCCTTCCCTCTTGGAGAGTTAGTAATAGTTTGCGAGAGTGTGAGTATGGTATAAACACAACGAGGCCATAAAGGTGGACGGGTGAGTACATCAGTTTTTGTTTTCAGCGTGATGACGTTTTAAATCCCGGTCAACCTCCGTAGTCTCATTTACCCACTTGTTAGTAACTGCCACTTTTAAGACACACAAAATCTTACTAGGGTATTTACAGATGTATTTTGTATCATAGAATTAAACATGAAAATGTCTTGAGTTTGTGTTTACCAGAGACCTTATTTCAGGCTTCCAAAACTTATTGACTTTGGGACGAGGAAACCTGGTGTGCAGAAATGCTAAATTATTTACAGGTTATGGGACTCGTTCCTGCAGCACTCTATATGAAGCTACAGCAAACAGCTGGTTTTAGCTTGGTATAAAGACTGAAAACAGAGGGAAACAGCAAGTCTGGCTCTGTCCACAAGTGACAAAATCCACCTACAAGCACCTGTAAAGATCACGAATGAACATGTTATCTCTCATTTGTTTAATCTGTAGAAAGACTGCAGTGTAAAAAGGACAAAGGTGTTGTCTTTCAATGCATTGAAACACCAAGAAGAAGTCACTGCACATGAGAGAGTTCAGCACCATTAGAAATCGCATAGTTTTTTTACACTTCAATTTTTGAATTGATCAAAAAAATAAGATATGAAGTGTTGATTAATAAGCTGTTGAGGTGTAAGTTGGCAGACTTTTTCATCTTTTTGACAGAGCTATGAGCTGTGTCCTATGCTAAGTTAATCGGATGCTGGCCGTCTCTTCATATTTACCATACAGACTCATCAATCTTTTCGACAACTCTTGGAAAGGAAGCAAATTCCAAAAATGTCAAACTACTGTTTAGACTCAGCTATATGAGAGGACTAACCCAAGTCTCCTGTCTCTTCTGCCTGGTTCAGTCCATGGAGGACCTGGAGGACCAGAAGCGTAAGAAGAAGAAGGAGAAGATGACTCTGGGATCCCTGTCACGGGTGTTCGCTCGGGGCAAGCAGCGCAAGTCACTGGACCCCGGCCTGTTTGATGGTACAGCCACCCCTGATTATTACATAGAGGAGGATGCCGACTGGTGATGCTGAGTGTGTGAGCATGTGTGTGTGTGTATGTGTGTGTGTGTGTGCGTGTGTGTTAATGTTTGAAAATGTGAGGATATCCACCTGGCTTTAACTGTGTGTAAAGAGTGTTTTGTTTGTGGGTTTGTGTGGAGTGGGGAGGGGGGTAAATTTTAAAAGAGAAGCCCTAAAAGAGACTGCTATTCCCATAAATGTACAGTATATTACCCTCAAATTGTATGTTTGTAAATTAGATATATATTTATAGATGTACATGTATGCATATGTATATATGTTTACATGCATATAAATATATATAGTACAGGGGTTATTATTATGTGTAGACATGTTTATGCTGTATTATCTTCCAAATGGCTTAATGTTTTATGTTTTTTTTATAACTGGAGACTTGAAGGACTGCTGTTTATATGTATATAGGAGTTATTGTGAAACTAGTGTTTTTACTGCAAATGTCATTTGGCTTTTGTTACTTTACAGTTGCTTTTATCATGCTTTGCAACACTGATTTCTACGTTTCTCCTTATTCCCAATGTTACAGGAGATATTAGCTGATTGACTTGAAAAAAAAAAAATCTCTTGGTCTTTAATTGGCCAAATTCAGTTGTTTCAGATTACTTGTTGATATGAAAAACAGTACTTTCAGGTATTGCTGTTACAGGATTGTCATCATGTTCATGGTATAAATTCTGGCTCGCAGTATTTGCTGATGATACATTCACAACATATCACAATGTCATGTTGACCTCCTCATCCATTTATGCAAAAAGTTATATTCTCAGTTACTATAATTAAGGACCGGCTAATAAGGGACTAGAGTCAGATCTCCATAAAGAAAATGTAGGTGCACGGACTTGAATACACAAGCAAAAGAATATCAGAAAATTAACAGTAATGCATAATCAGGCACACATTTCGTCTGCTGTCAAATTCATGTGCAAGTGCCAAAGGTTAAACATTCATCATTGAAAAATATGCGTATCAGTCTGTCACTGTCAGCACTAGCCTCGAAACATTGTTTATGTCTGTCTTACTGAGAGCTATCAAATGTGCCAATATCAGACAAAGGAATGTGCATTCAACACCTGCATGATCCCTCTGTGTTGCTTATGATAAGATGTCCATTCATTGCCAATCAGATTAATAATCTCCACACTCCTGTGTTGCTCCTGTGTTGCCTTTTCCCTATACCAAGTTATCTTTCCTTGCATTTTGAATGCACGCCCTCCCCCTTTTTTTTCTTTTGCTGTTTTTGTTCTGCTTTGTGTAGAATCCCTCCTCATTTCTTGCAAATGTGGCTCTAATAATTCTCTGTTAAATGCTTTGTAATTTAGGAGATGTTGCATAAAAGATTAAATCTATTGAAGTATTTTATTTAAAAAAAAAAGACACAAACAAGAGGTAACTTCAAATATTTATCTGCTGCAGCTGTTGCAGCCAGATGTTGAGGAGGTTTTAGCATTTTCAAAATGAATTATAATTGAAATGAAATCTTATTTTAAAAATAAAACTAGTAACTGAATACATCCTACGTGACCTTTTTCTGTTCCATGAGTAATCTTGTTCTTGTGTCCCAGTCTAACGTGTCTCTCCCTCTCCTCCTGCCATTTCTAATGGCAATGCTCTCCTGCCAGTGAGTAACTCCTCATCTGTGATTACCAGCTGTCTGTTTCTGCACTCTGGGGATTATTCATATCACTCAAGTCCATTGGAAAAAAATCAAGTTTGTCTCATTTTTTTGTGGGAACTCTCTTGAAAGATGGTGGACTTTGCATGCAGCATTTCTGTCAGCATGTGGGGACGAATCAGGTAAACACACAGACTTCATCCTGGATTTGTTTGTTCAGTATGAATCAGTGTTTTCCTGTTGTTGAGATGGGCAGTTGATGGGCAGGAGCATGACGTTTTATGAATAATCCCTGTGTCTTTAATACATTATCCTAATGCTCTTCAGTCCCCTCATAATCATTAGATAGTTACAAAGTATTGTAACACCTTTACTAAATATCGGTATTGTAGTTTTTAGAACTGACCAAAACTGACTAAGACTTTATGGGTTGTATTGAACTGAAATTCAACACTATTTCAGACTTAGAAGAAGTCAGTTGTGTAGTTTTGGTTACCTTTTAATATGAGCTTTGTTCGTTATTTCCTTACCCAACACAGTTCATTCTGAGACACAGGAAAGTGTAGTAGTGTAGTTCCAGTGAATTATTCTGGCTCCATCTAGTGGCCAGAAAGTGCAATTTCAAGACTGTTTATGTCAAATTTGGACAAAGGAAAGGGTTGATGCTATTTTTCATTGAGCCGAGTGATAACTCTGACTTCAGCAATATTGGTAAACTCAACATAAACAAAGAAAGACACACTTCTGAAAAAAACTAAAAGTAGATATTTTAGTGTAATATCTGAAGCATTGCTGTGTACCCAATGAGGTAGTGTGTTTTCCATGCTAATACCCTGTGATTCTGATGTCAAATTGTCTCCAGATGAGTCATTTTTTTGATTTCCATATTCCTCTGACCCTGAACGCCTCCTGTATGCCACACCATAACTTCTCCTGACCAATCCAGACTCTGACAGCCTCACACAGCAGAGCCTGTCTGACGGAGAGGAGCAGCTGGACCGCCTCCAGCAGGCGGAACTCACACGAAACACATGCATGTCGCTGTGGAGGGCAGGTGCAGTCCAGGCCTGGATGGAGGTTGTTATGGGAATGCCCATGTATATCCGGGCCTGCTCTGAAAACGTCAAAAGTGGCAAGGTATACCTTTGGTACAAGTAGTTCCTTTGCTGTTTGTTTGCCTTGTACTTGAGAGTGGGGTAGTTTTTGAGCAGGTGTGTTTATTCAGTTTGGATTTCTGCTCTTTAGGTGCTACTAGGCTTGACAGATGATGATTTAGAGCTGGGTCTGGGTATCAGTAACCCGATTCATCGCAGGAAGCTGAGACTGGCCATTGAGGACTACAGAAGAGCTGAAGGGGATCAAGGGTGAGCAGCAGTAAACAAAACTCTAAAGATACTGTAAGTAAGTGCGTTTACTCAAGTACCGTAATATTAAGTACAAATTTGAGATACTGGAGTATTTTCATTTCATACTACTTTATACTTCTACTCCACTACATCTCTGTGGCAGCTTTAGTTATAGCTACTTTACAGATTAAGATTTAAAAAACCTCTCGTATATGATGTATTATTGTAGATCAAATTACTCAACAGTGTATAAAATTGTTTAAAAAACATCCACCTCGACCACCTGCAACACTAAAATGCTGCTTAAACATGAAAGTATCAGTAATAATAAACCAATAAAATAATATATAGTAGCTCAACACGCACAGGGGTTATACAGTATTTCTTCATTATGAGTACTTATACTTTTGATACTGGAACTACATTCTCAGTATTATACTCATGTAATTATTTTGGATGCAGTACTTTTGATGGGGTATTTTTGGATGTGGTATTGCTGCTTTTACTTTTAAGTAACCACCACTGCTGATCATTGGTGTCTGATCATTTTCTAGACTATCAAAGGCATCTGAGATGGACCATCACTGGGTTGCAACATCATGGCTTAGTGATGTGGGGCTTCCTCAATACTCCCAAACTTTCCAGAGTCACTTAGTGGATGGACGAGTGCTGAACTCTCTGAGCCGCAGAGACCTGGAGAGATTCCTCAACATCGGCGACCAGTTCCACCAGACTAGTCTACTTCTTGCAATCCAGCTGCTGCAGATGCTCAGCTTTGATAAAGAGGTTAGACTCAAAATTTAGAGATGAAAAAGTATTGATACTGAGTAGTCGTTTTTCAGTAGTCGTTCCTCAATCACTGCATAAACATTAACTCAGTTACACTGACAGGACTGCTTGTGATTTCCACTACTATCCACCATAGCTTGAGGCACACAGAAGCTCTTGGTGCTGTGTTATCTCAGTAGGCCATCATCCTTCCCTGACCTCTCTCTCTCTGTGTTTTCCTTGGCCCCTGTCACATTAGTGCTTTTGCAGTGCTATCTGTGTGTTATGTCTCCGCAGGCCCTGCAGGCACGACGGGCAAAATGTGAGCACCAAGACCGGGACCCCATTGTTTGGACATGTCACAGAGTAATGAAGTGGATTAGAGACATAGACCTCAAGGTGGGTGGGAGGTCAGTGAGGGTGTTCCCTTTGCCCAGGAGTTTTCCAGGGCAGATAGGAACTACATACCACACAGTATGAGTTCCTAGGACTCCCTCAAAAATAATGATAGCTTTGTTGCTTTGTTGCCTCAGCGCTATTTCTGCCCCCAAGGGATGAACAGTTATTTGTTTTAATCTTTTTTAAAGGCTCCACCATGACTGTGAATTGTATTTATCTACCAAAATGACTTGTGGAAGGACTGTAGATTAAGTCTCAAGTAATTTTTCTCAGCTGTACTGCATACACAAGTACATACTGCCTCTGTGTTTTACACTTCAGGAGTTTGCAGATAATATTCAGGGTAAAGGAATCCATGGAGCGCTGATGGCTCTGGATCCATCCTTTGACACCGACGCCATGGCCAAGGCCCTGGGGATTCCCAGCAACAAACACATGCTGCATCGGCACCTGTATGAAGAGATGAAATCACTTGCTGTCCCTCTCAGGTAAATCAGAAACTCCTCTGTACAAAATACATGCCTACATGTTGCCTACCAATTATGTGATTTTGTTCATATAATTATGACTTTAAAAATGTACCATTAACAGATGAACAGATAAGACAGGACCACAGGCTTGTGAAATGTGACAAAAGGGTGATTTCTAAGAAATAAAGAAATAAACACATAACACCTAAATAAAACTTTCTTGTAATGCCTTGTGTTTACAGCAATGCAGAACAAGGCAATGATGTTTTCACTTCTTCACCTGTGGCTGTAAACCACTTTGCAGAGGAGAGGATGTCTATGAGAAAAATGGGCAAGGTATCATGTCATTTCACAATTATATCATATGATTAGAATATGTCACATCCGCACATTTAGACCAGTTTTTACCAACAAAGAGGCCGTCGAGCAAATGACTTATAGCCAGAAAAGACATAAATGTGGTCAGTATACTTGAGTAGTTACAGACTGTATCATTTTAACAAATGTCAAAACTTTACAGTAGTTTATTTGTAAAACATCATAATTCACATATCTTTATGCCTCCATGCCAGAGACAGCCGTGGCATGGAAGCAAAATCCAACTACCCAACATGTATACTGTACATATGTCTGTCTATTCCTCCCATTCTCGTCAATGGGCTATCTCAGGAACACCACTCTTAAAATTTGGGACAACCATTCACATGGACTCAAGGATGAACTAATTTGATTTTAGTGGTCAAAGATCAAAGGTCAAGGCCACTGTGACCTCACAAAACATAACTCTTTTTATTAAATCCCCTCAAAGACTTCACTTCATATAGTATATGTGTTTGGACAGACATGGATGTACACTGACCAAATAGTAATATAAATAAATGAATGTAACTCAGTTTAATTTAAGTTTAAGTTCAATTAAATATATATATATATATATATATATATACATTTACACATAACAATAACCTTCAATTTGATTTGGTTTCCTCAATTCAATATATTTGATTGATTTAATTTACTTAAAACTAATTTAATTGAATTTAAGTTAATAATTTTATAAATTTATTTTGATTATATTCATTTCAGTCAATTTAATAATATAACTTCATTTCATTTAATAAATTTCACTCAATTTAATTGGGTAAATTTAATTTGATTGAGTAGAATAAATTTAATATGAGTAGATTTGATTTAATTTAAGTCACTTTTTCAACAAGGTCATTGTCACATTCTTGGAAAATAAGAGAGCATAAATTTTGTTTAATGTCTTTTCATTTTTCCAGAGTCCGCTGAGGTTACGTGCAAACAGCCACTCTGTGGAGCGAACCCTGGGCTTTCATGGCAGCTGTGGCTCTCTGCCCAGAGAGGCAAGAGTTCAGGCTGTTCCTAGGGCCAAAGGCAGCCCAATGCACACCTTCAAGAGTGTGGAAATCACAAACGTCTGAACCAGCCTTGGCCATCGAAATGATTGTTTACATTGTTATTGTATTATAGTTGTTTACTACTGACAGAAACCTACACTCAGCATTGCCCGGCTTTGAAGAGGAAGTTGTCTTAAAGCATTTTAACCACTTAATTTAATAATTCAAATAATTACCATTTTGGCCAGCCTAACAATAAAACAATGTCTTAATAGAAACACAAATAATTTTTAACCAAATTGTTTGTTAATATAAAGAAGAGGAACAATTTTGTGGATACAAAGGTTTTTGTGTTCTTTTTCCAACTAAATTTCCAAATTAGTTTTATATTATGAGTTTATAGAAAATTATAGTAATATCAAGAGTAACATGCACAAGTAACTGTACAGTGATGTTCTACTTTGATGCCTTACATAAAATAGGTCTCATGTTTATATATCTTCACAGCACTGTTGTGGACTCTGTCAATTGTTTTTAACAGGTCAGCTCTTTTTTTCACATAGGAAAAGAAGAATAATGCGTGAGGTATAGAAAAAAGCCATTGTTATATGCTTTCACGGTAGAGATACATATTTTGAGGAGACCTGACCTGTGTCATGTCATGTCTGGAGACATGAGTGAAATGAATGAGTCTGAGTTTCTGACTCAAATCAATTCCTCCACCTCCCCTGGTGCTCTCCAGGTTCCATTTAAGTTTGTCATCACAATTATTATTATTATACTGTAACAGGTAGTAAAACTTAGTTTAAAACAACATTAAAAGATATGAAATTCGGACATGTAGGGGAGATTAATTTGTTACATATTACCAAGAGGTACAGTTTTTTTTTTATGAAACAGCAGATACTATAACCAGAGGCACTATTTAAAATGAATACTGTACTTTTAAAAACTGGTCCATCCATCTTCTCATGTTACATTAAGCTAATTTAAGAGATCTATAGTAAATGTTTTGGTTTTAATATAAATATAAAGGCAGATAAAAGAATCATCCAAGGTGGTTTGTAGATAAAAGATACAAGCAAATGTTGGTTATTGAAAGTGATAATGTGTAAAATTTAAGCAAATGGTTTCCCAATGTTTACACTGTGTAAGCACTGAACTCAAAAGAGAGAATGTAATGGTATCTTTTGTACAGTTTGCTCATGTTTTATAATAGACAGTTGTGTAAAGTTTGCTGTTCCTGAGCATGAGAACACATATGAACACCATGTGCAGCTTAAACCCTGAGGTTAATCCAAACAGTAGAAAAACAGGTTTGTCCATCACTTTCTGGGCGTCTCCTCCAGTCACCAAAAGACAAGCGGTTTAAGCGGGAAGATCAGTTCAAACCTGTATAGACACAGAAGGGAAGAACTCAAATAGTGTTTGCTTTTAACATCAGAGTTAATATGACATTTACTAGTTCTCTTCACTCAGCTGTCAGAGCTTTTCATGTATGCCAACAATAAAGATGAAATTATTGTCAACTCACATTCTACAGTATTGTCCTGTTATGGTTATTTTCAAAGACAGCTGTGTTAAAATCTGTGTTAACACAATGAGTAAGGATGACAAAGCTTAATCTGCTGAGACTTAAGTTGTTTACTCATGATGATTTTGGAAAGTGTGTATCTGTGTACAACACCTGGTCTGCACCAGCTGTGCAGCATGAGATTTCAAATGAAAAAAAAACCTACTTCAGATTACAAAACATTCTGCCAATAATGTTTTGATAAATTGCTGAACACCAGCTATGTTAACAAGATCAGATATTTCCCATTCACCTTCTAATCTAAAGTATACTATTCTACATTTACATACAGTAGGTATTTAATGTATTTACATACAGTAATATGTAATTACTAATGTTATTACATACAGTAGGTTTGTAAATGTACAGTATGTATGTAAATAAAACAAAATACATATTTATTTATTTTTGTTTTGTAGTCAAGTTTACATTGTAGATTTTTAAATTACTAGAGCCTTTACTTGCTAAAATATTCCTCCAGTTTCAGTGTTTTTAGTAAATCACTTATTTGAAACTAACTAGAAAAACATAGGAGTGACTTTACAAACAATCTTGTATCAAATTTACAAACAGCTGATGGGACTCAGTCCAACTCCTTGATATTTTAAAAATAGACTTCTTTGCTTCACATTAATGTTTGAATTGAATAATGTATTCCTGATCGCATTTTACCCTTTTTGTTAAACTTTAATTAACCTTCACATGTGAGTAAGAGTCTTATGAACATGAACAACAGCTGCCCTATACAACCATAGGACAGTATTTAAATTAAAATGGGCAATTTTAAGAGAAAATGTTAAATAACATATGTAATATAACCATGCAATATGACAATTTTATATTGTACTCCGGCAAGTGCCTTGCTTAAGGGCACTTTAGTGGTGGTAATGATGGTACAATGCTGCTCTTTCAACCAGATTTATTCTGCTGATCAGGGGATCATTGCTTCTGATATCAGAAACACATGCCTCTGCCACAAACAAAAATTTGATTAAGCTACACATTTTCATTGATCCAAGTAATCACCAAGCCTCACTTCACTGCATCTGTACCTAAGACTGAGATTGAAATTCATTCTTGACCTTGGGAAGAGTACATGACCAAAACAGTCACCTTGAAGTTCACTCAGTAGCTGTTCTGCAGCTTTCAATCATGTCACAAGATCTTCCTCAGCAGATGGAATTTGCCCAGTTGTCATAGAAATGTAGATGTCAAAACTGTTCTTGTTTTAATTGCGCAGTTCATTAAAAAAATTAATGAACTGGGTAATTTCATCTGCTGAGGAAGATCAAGTTGTAAGATTGAAAGGTCTGGATCAGTCAGAGTTGCTTATAGGACCACAACATGGTCACAGCTGTTGGTTTCTTCCTCTACACATCACTATAGGGATACTAAAAAGAGAAGGGAAAAGGAAGTAGTTTTATTTTTATTTTAATGATGTTTGATAATAATGATTATAGGCTAGTTAAAACAATTAGTCAATTATTCTCATATTCAATTAAATGTTTTAGTCATTGTGATGATTTGCTGCATGTATTTGTCTTATGTAACAGCAACTTGAATGTCTTTACAACACGCCTTAATAGGCCTAGTATTTTTTCATTTGAGAGAGATTTTGAGAGTTAGGCAATAAATTGATATTGATATAATTATTCAGCCATATGACTTTTCCGCTTTAGTAGTGACTTAAATCTTAACATAACTTAAACACAACATTAACCAGGTTACTTTATTCGATAATACTTCACTTCTATTTACTTCATCTGTTTCCGGCTGTATCGCTCTCCCTCCAATTTGTTCCCAGAGGAAGTTTACTTGAGCAGCGCTAGGACCAAGGGGAAAACGTAGGCACACAGCCACTTTAGAGCCAGGAGAGGGGAGGTTTCACTACAGCTGGAACTTGAACAAAGTTCCTGTAAACTATATTGTTATATGTAGCGGTAAATATTAAAGGAAGAAAATCCGCTCCGTGATTTTAAAAGATAACCATCCGTTGAACGTGACGTCAGTTGTTGCGTCTATGCTTTCTTCCTCTTTCGCTCTGTCTCTGGTCTTCCTGAAAACACCTGCGTGATTCAGGTAACTCACCGATGAAGAGGGAAGTCCTTGGACACTGAGCGGTGAAAAGGTAAGGCCTCTCGCAGATCACCTTCACCACGAGAACTCATGACTAAGCCCATGGTCACTTTGAGCTGGTGTCGTGGATGAGTAGTAGCCTGATCTTTTCTTGTTGAGGCGTTCATTCAGAGCAGCGCCCGTTTTAAGTTGAGTCTATAGTGTCGTTCCTGTGAAGGGACAGGTCCTCCCTCTGAAGTCCCTTCCTACTTTACAAACAATGAAAGCAGTGGCTGGAAACTGGCTGAAGGACAGAGATTCTTGCACCATTTTAACCACTTTTCCTGCACCAATACTGAGTCATTGATTGAGCTGTTGGGGTTACTCATACAGTAGCCTGATAGAAAAAGCAAGTAGGCCTGTGTTCTTTACAGGATAAACTGCTTTTTAAGGTTGGAAACGTCCTGATGTTGAACAGGACACACCCATGCATGCTGTTCAGCAGGCCTGCAACTAAGGCTACAAAGGACTCAAGACTGATGTTTAAATTCAGATTGGCAGAATCTGTCACCATATTTTGTCCTTGATGATGATACTAATACAGAGCTAGTGGCACAAGTGAATTCAAGTGAATGGGAAAGTATGTCCAAGCTTTTGAGTAGTACTATATATGCTGATATATATAACTGCGAAGGGAAACAGGACCCTAAATGACAGCATAAATTTGCAAAACACAGAAATCATTTATACTGTATTCATTCAGTGAATTCCTTTCAGTTTTATAGTTTTACGAACACCTGAGATCAAACTGTGGATGCACCAACCTCTAGTGTAGTTGGACAGCAAGTCAAGTCCATCGAAACTGTATTTAATGTTGATCATCAGCCGTGTCAAAGCGGATACAATACTGATTCAGTGTACTGAATCAATGCGTCCCTGTACCAAAGTGCACAAAGTCTCCATTTGACGTTTAATGCGATAAACCGTGCTCCACTACGTTACATCGGACCAAACTCCTCACACTTGTAAAATACAAACCTTAATTAACGAAACAATCTCAACTCAAGATCCACTTACAGTACCTGCTTGCTCTGGAGCTTTCACCTGTGTCTCATGGTCCTAATCAGAATAATGGGTTTGCACAAATGTCACAGAACTGTTAATGTTGATGTTACGGTTCTGAGCACCTGTAGCGGTGAGATTGTTTTGTCATCGGCTGTTTCCAAGGTCAACAATAACCTGGCAAACTCAAAAATGATCCTTGAATCATTTATTAGAATAACATAATTTTGTAAACCATAAAATGATTTGATTGTATTGTCGGAATATGATTCCACTGAAAGTCAGTAGACAATAATATCCAGTCACCACTTTATCTATTCAATGAATTGAGGTCTTTTCAAGGAGTTGTACTGACAGATCCGATCAAACGATGTATTCCAAACTGCTGAGTCTCATCCTTTTCAACACAGACATAGTGTATGCAGCTACTTCAATGTCAAAGAGCCAATAAGTATAATAAATGGCTGAACTAGCAGAAAGCATAACAGTTAAATATCTGCAGGAAAGGACAGAAACACCTGCTTCAGTATCACAGGGAAACGCACTGCGTTACTGAAGCCAGTGTGTCAATAACATCTTCCAAAGATCATTTATTTTTCCCACTGTTAGCAGTATGCAGCTTTGCTGGCCTCTTTCATGCATACATAGCAATCAGGACCCCTGTTTTAACATCATTCAGCCCTCCCTGCCTATCCCATCATTTCTATACATCAGAACAAAAGGTGCCGAACAAAAGGTGCTCTGCATGAAGGGTTGGACTAATTAACTAGCATTTATGCAAACTGCTGACATGCCTTAAATACTTGCTCCTTTAAATCATAAATGAGAAGTTCATCATGTAAGGAGTGCCCTTAGAACAGAGCATCAGGTGATGGGCATCAAAGGATGGATGCTTGAGATTTTAACTGATTAATAACTTGAATAAAAGGTCATGTAAACTGTACTGACTTTGTTGTGGTCTCAAAATTATAGAAGTTCTCAATGAAGAAAGGCAACCTCCCAGCCGCACTCCTGAAACGCTTTAAACCAGAGGCCCCAAAAAAAAGACTCGACCAACAAGTTCACTTTTTGTTTAAACAGCATATTTATGGTACAGTCTGTTTGAGTCATAAGAAAAGGCTAAGTCAGTTATCATCCATATCACCTCAGATATTTTCCGTGACTTGTACATTTACATATTATTGTATTCTGCCATAAAAAGAGGTGACTGAAAACAAAGCGTAGTCTCAAACAAGCCTGCAAACATGACTTTACCATTTGAACAGTTTCATCTGTTCCATGTTTGTACGTACTGAACTATTGCTATGTAGTTTCCAGTGTGAACCAAGATATGTATAACAACATCAGCTTAATCGGACTGAATATTAATAAGAAATCAAACAAACTGGAGAACTAAATCTACTCTCCACTTTCAGCTGCCATTTTCAAGTAGTGCGTAGGCAAATTAAATCAAGCAAAAGAAAATGTTGATCTGCTGCACAAAGTCAACAGATCAGACAACATAAGGTCTGTTGAAAATGCCACGTTTGCTCATAGACGTTCATTCAGGCATAACGCTACATGTTTGATAAATATGGTGATGACACAGTGTACAACATTCAACACTTTTAAATGTTGAGTATTATTTGTAGTGTTGTACAGTTTTGCATATTGTTATTCAAGACATTCAAATCCCACAATACATGTGTTTTGCGTATGAAAGGTAATATAAAAGCTCTGTAATGGGAGCTTTGCAGGAAACAATGTATAAAATATTGTCACACTGGAACAATTGTGGAATTTAATAGATAATATTGTTAAAATAATAAAGTTTTAGTTACCTTTTTTACTATACACCATAATGAGCAATAAACACCTTTTTTAATATTTTAATATAAGTAAACATGCAGTCTGAACATGCATTGATTTGTACCAGACACACCAGCGCCAGCGTCTAATAAACAGCAACCAAAAATATAGTGTGTACAGAACAGCGCAGTATTACATTGATACTGTATGCAGGAGGGCAGTCCAGGGAACACAACCCATCAACTACTGAATCTCATGGGCTACAGTAGCAGATGACTGCTGCATGTGCGTAGTGTGGAGTGGAAAATGTTTCCTGCTCGGCTCTGAATATTGTGGAGCCAGAATTTGTTTTGCAGTGGTAGCACAAAGAACATTTTCTTCACACCACCACCTTTAAGTACCAGTGAAGCAATTTATGAGCCCTGCAGTACAACCTAAACATTGTTTCCAACCAGGTGCTGACCAGATGCAGAGTTTTTTCGGCTGCAATTTCCTCTTCTTTTTTTTTTTAAATGAATACTTCCTGTCGGATGTCACTTTGTGAACGTGATTCCAAACACTTTAGTTCATGAGTCACCTCAGTAGTAACATATTTCAGATGATGTAATCTGATCAGTTTTTTTTTAAAGTTGTGGTTCCCACATGGGAGGTTGTGGCCAAGAATCATAATAGGGAAGAAGAAAACATTTTTATGCTTAATTTAGCTTTTTCTTTATTCTCATAAAAAAAATATTGAAATAAAAGATCCATGATTAACTGCTCACAGCTTGTGGACATGTGCAACCTGTGACAAAGGGTTACAAAAAGACATTGCTTTGTTTTTAAGGGTGAAAAAAAGCAAGAGTATCTGTTTAAAAAAAAAAAAAAAAGGGTGTCTTGCCGAAGTTTGGTGTAACTAATGCAATGGGTTTGCATTTAAAGCAACCATAATTGATATTTTCTTAACAAAAATGTATCACGTGATAATGTGACAGTGTTAACGAGGTCGTTTGTAGTGATGAACCTACAGAGAATTAGAGTAAATGTATAAATAACAAGTTCACCACATAAGATGGTATATTAATGTTGTGTTCATAACATGTTTCTGCTGCCCTCAAGTGGACAAAAAGAAAATGAAACGTTACATGTTCAAGAGCATGAACACTTAAAGTATTGTTCACAAGTTATGGGTTCACAAGTTACCAGAGCTGAGTCACAAAAAAGTAACATCATGCTTCATAAAAGAAGTGGTTTTGTAGGGTAGTTTTATTGAATTACATTTTATTGTGCAAAGTGTTGATGTTACATCTATCACCTGTAATAGGTCTGCTCTTCCATTGTGTTATACTGTATATTTCATAAAGAATCTTCTGCTTATTTTATGCTGCTAAATACCATCACCATTTGTGTCACCCCATTCCTGAAGTGTGAGTCATTCGTCTGTTATACTGTCTCTCAGTTACATGTCTATCATGTTAAGACACGTGTGGGCCTACCGCTGCACTTGTTTTCTCATAACCTGTTTTTTCACCACGCTGCTGCTCTCCTTCTGTTTCTTAAAATGTAGCAGTCAAAGCACTTTTTCTGTTTTAAGAATGTACAAACCATAAATCAACACATTTATTACCAGATGCAGCCAGATTCATCACCTTAACAATCAAAACAATGCCACAGAAATTCATTTAGGACTCACCCCGTTGAGATTTTTACCATGTCTTTCTGCAATAAATGCTTTTTAAGTTGGCGTTGTAGCTCTGCTCATGTGATGCTCTGGAACAAATCTGAAGAATTTGGGCTTGAATTGGCAAGATAACAGATAGAATGATTATCACATTTTAGCATGCACCATGTGGTGTTAGGGATGAGTCTTTGTGGTCATGCGGTATATGAACCATGTGATGGTAAATCTACCTCTGTGTCTGCCTAAACTTCTGCGAGACTCAATTGAAGCATTAGCTGCTATTTTACTGACTACTTCTGACTTCCTCTTAATGTTGAGAGCCCCATTCACTCTTTTCTCAGCAGGTTTTCATTGTCATCATTTACCAGAGCCACAACGTTGCACCTACTGTTTGACAGTGAACATTACACTCCATCAATGGTTTCACAGCAAGTCCACTGGACAAAAGAGGCACAAACCAGAAGAAAACAATCTTTCTGTTTACTGCAAGAGTCAGCATAGCACCAGTAAATTATAGGAGGTGTGCTTAATGGCAGGAGAGCAAGGCTACAATACATCTTTGTATGATAGCACTACTTAAATAATCTTAGATCTGTCAGTTTTCCAGTTGGAATGTGTTTGTGGTTTCTTATCTCTGGTCTCTTATGGTTCTTCTCTGTTGCAGTTTGTCCATCAGGGATGTGTTCCAGTCGAGGTACGATATGTGGCGGCAACAACCGTCCTAACAGGCCCTCCAACTCAGAGGGCTCCAGCTCAGGCGCCCATTATGCCCTGTGTGCCCTGGGAGTCGGGCTCATCGCCCTGGGTGTTGTCATGATTGTGTGGACTGTGATGCCCATGGATGGAGAAAGCTTGGACGAGTCCCCTGCTCCATCAGGCAACTCCACCACAGAGCCTGAGGGCGGGGATGGTGATGAGGAGGACACAGACGGCACAAAGTCTTCATCAGTGGCTATGGTGCTGGTTGGAGTTGGTGTAGCCATGCTGCTCTTGTCCATTTTCCTCGGTGTGAGGAGCAAAAGGAGAGCACGCAACAGCAGTAACCAGCCAGCGCCAACGGGAGGCCCCCTTATGGGCCATGTGGCTGGGGAGGAGTGAGTGATTTACAATTTTTCTTCTCTTTTAACAATTATCATTGGGATGGTTTCATGTTTGAACAAACAAATACTCCATCAAAATAATTTAAAACATGCTACAATTATATATACATTCTACACATGGTAACTTTTAGAAAATAGAAAATGAAAAAAAAATATGATGAAATGAAAAAGAATAGTTCACATATTAGATGATATAACTTGTAGTTGTAAATCTAATGTCTGTTTCATGGAGCAAGAAGTTCTCTGGATAAAATTCCACATGCTTTCTCACTGAGGATCACCTCTTGCATCCTTTTCCAGAGCTGCTGATCCAACTACGTTCAACGTGCCAAGCTATGAGGAGGTCGTTGGCAGTGGCGATTACCCCGTCCGTCAGAGCAACCTTCGCCAGAGCACCTCCCAGCTGCCGTCCTATGAGGACATCATAGCAGCTGTGGAAAATGAGGGATCAGAGTCCACGAACAATCCCACTGAAGACACCCCTCTTAATGATCCCACACCGGCTCCCGCCCAACCTGCTGCTGAACCCCTGGCCGACCACCCTGGCCTCACACCAAACCCCAGCTTGCCCACCCGCAGCAGCAGCCGTGCCAGCCGTTTACTGAGGCCCCTGCGGGTGAGGAGGATCAAATCAGACAAACTGCACCTGAAGGACTTCCGTCTCCAAATTCGCAGCCCCACACAGAATCCAGTCACCATTGAACCGATCACTCCACCACCGCAGTATGACAATAAGATGCCAGAATTACAGTAGGTAGCTCTCCCTTATCGCCTGTTCCTGTGTAATAAAAATATCTCTGTGTTAAATGGACTAATGATAACATTTTTGAAAAATCCATTTTCAAGGTTGGTGTTAAATAGGTTAACTGTGGCTGCGAGCGGTGTGATGGAGGCCGTGTAGACACTTTCTTGAAATTAAAAGTGAATCTCGTGTTCTTTATCAGTGAAGCTTGTGATTGGCGTATTTATTCTGCATTACTGGGTCTGTGTGAAAGGATCTTTCTACTATAACTAGGACAGCCTGTCAGTTTTATTTAATAGGCAATTATAATATGGTTTTCACCTGGAATTATTATTGTTGCTGTATTTTGAGTCTGATCAGTTGTGAACTGTGGGAAATTTGAAACCATATATTGTGATTCAAAGGGGAAAAGGGAAAGTAACTGCCTTGGTGGTTTTTTAAGTGGTATCAAGTATCATAACTATCAGATGCACCACTTTTCTGTGATTTGTAACTGAAGAAAATGCACTGAGGCCAAAAACTTTGACTCTTTCTGAATGTTTTTGTAAATTGTTTTTAAATGTCTTGTCTTAAAGAAACAGCTTCAAATGACCTTTTGATACAGATATTAAGAGAAGACAAATATTCTCTGGAACAATAACCACTGAATATTCTAGTATGGGATGTCATATTGGCAATTAAACTTGCATTGCTTCATATGACTATGTGTTTAAATGTTGAAATCCCTGTAACTATGTTTTTAATATGTGTTAAAAAAAGTGGTGAATAAATGTTTTTCTATTTCATTTACGATCACGTCAAGAGTTTGTTTTTGTTAGTGATGTAAGTGAGTAATGTCAGTGAAAATGTCTTCAACTTTGATTGCTAGTAGATCTATGCTAAATACAAATTGAACCACCATTGGTGCCCTTCAAACACGTAATTAAGTTATTGCTGCATTTTCTGATTTGTGTCATTTGCATGCTTTAAGTTCAATAGAACTCTATTAATATTGAAAGAGATAAATATTGTCTTTGTACATTCAGTTAATAAAATCTAACTGCATATGTTTGCTTTGCTCTTTCTGTCACCATGACAAACTCAAAATGCTCAAACAGGCATTTAAATTGTTTAATCCCAATTTTAGACTCTCTACCACACACTCATTGCTTCTTATATAGCGACCCCCAGTGGGTAAAAAAGGTAAAAGACTGAAGTGAAGTGAGCGCTGTACATTTTTTCTTTGCTCCATTGTGCTTACATCTCATCTGAACAGGTCCTCTAAAATAAATAAGAACAAGAAAATAGTAGTGCAAAGTGTGAAACTATTTCTGATATATCAGTGTGAAGATATAGATGGGCCTCTTGTTAAATTTCAGACTTTCCACAATGGCTTGAGGTATTATACAGGCTTTGTATAACTAAAATTATTTAGCAGGTATGGAATTTGTGTTACCAGAATCAACTGTTGTTATTATTAAATGTATGCAATCTTCACAGTGTGTTTAAAGATAGTTATTTGAATTTCAAACAAAAATCGTTGAGTGCTTTGGTTATAGTAATGCTTATTTGTGAATTTAAACAAATTTGAAAACAGGCTACAATGAGACACAATTATGAAAACTTTAGGATAACTGTATACATTGGAGATGAACTGCCTGTTTCTGTCTGTGGTCATAGTACGATAGCACAATGGTATATTTCATTTTACTGTGAACATCAATTTTGATTCATTTTAACTGTTTAACAGCTCAGTTTAGTGAGAATACGTTTTTCTAAGTTAAAATACTGTCACCATGTATCAGGTTTGAAATTTCCTGATGTGTAAAATAATGGAGCTGCGACATCTGAAGTTTGCTGCACAGTATAAACTATATTATGACGTTTTATGCCTTAGGGTACTATGATGTTTTATGCCTTTCCATACTGTGATGTTTTTTGACATTTATACGACTTACTATACTATGCCTTACTATACTATGACATTTTATGCCTTACTATACAATTACTTTTTTTTTACTTTTTATGCCTTACTATACTATGACTTTTAATGCCTCACTATACTATGACTTTTTATGCCTTAAAATACTATGATGGTTTTATGAGTTTTTATGCCTTACTATACTAAGACATTTTATGCCTTACTATACTATGACGTTTTTATGACTTTTCATGCCTTACTATACTATGTCGTTTTTATGACTTATTATGCCTTACTATACTATGACTTTTATGCCTTACTATACTATCACGTTTTTATGCCTTACTATACTATGACATTTTATGCCTTACTATACTATGACGTTTTTATAACTTTTTATGCCTTACTATACTATGACATTTTATGCCTTACTATACTATGTCGTTTTTATGACTTTTCATGCCTTACTATACTATGTCGTTTTTATTACTTATTATGCCTTACTATACTATGACTTTTTATGCCTCACCATACTATGACTTTTATGCCTTACTATACTATGACGTTTTTATGACTTTTTATGCCTTACTATACTATGACGTTTTTATGACGTTTTGTACCTTACTATACTATGACGTTTTTGTGACTTTTTATGCCTTACTATACTATGACTTTTTTTTATGACTTTTTATGCCTTACTATACTATGTCGTTTTTATGACTTTTCATGCCTTACTATACTATGTCGTTTTTATGACTTATTATGCCTTACTATACTATGACGTTTTTACTACTTTTTATGCCTTACTATACCATGACATTTTATGCCTTACTATACAATGACTTTTTTTTTACTTTTTATGCCTTACTATACTATGACTTTTTATGCCTCACTATACTATGACTTTTTATGCCTTACTATACTATGACGTTTTTACTACTTTTTATGCCTTACTATACCATGACATTTTATGCCTTACTATACTCTTGTTTTTATGACGTTTTATGCCTTACTATACTATGACGTTTTTATAACTTTTTATGCCTTACTATACTATGACTTTTTTTATGACTTTTTGTGCCTTACTATACTATGTCGTTTTTATGACTTTTCATGCCTTACTATACTATGCCGTTTTTATGACTTATTATGCCTTACTATACTATGTCGTTTTTATTACTTATTATGCCTTACTATACTATGACTTTTTATGCCTCACCATACTATGACTTTTATGCCTTACTATACTATGACGTTTTTATGACTTTTTATGCCTTACTATACTATGACGTTTTTATGACGTTTTGTACCTTACTATACTATGACGTTTTTGTGACTTTTTATGCCTTACTATACTATGACTTTTTTTTATGACTTTTTATGCCTTACTATACTATGTCGTTTTTATGACTTATTATGCCTTACTATACTATGACGTTTTTACTACTTTTTATGCCTTACTATACCATGACATTTTATGCCTTACTATACAATGACTTTTTTTTTACTTTTTATGCCTTACTATACTATGACTTTTTATGCCTCACTATACTATGACTTTTTATGCCTTACTATACTATGACGTTTTTACTACTTTTTATGCCTTACTATACCATGACATTTTATGCCTTACTATACTCTTGTTTTTATGACGTTTTATGCCTTACTATACTATGACGTTTTTATAACTTTTTATGCCTTACTATACTATGACTTTTTTTATGACTTTTTGTGCCTTACTATACTATGTCGTTTTTATGACTTTTCATGCCTTACTATACTATGCCGTTTTTATGACTTACTATACTATGCCTTACTATACTATGATGTTTTTACTACTTTTTATGCCTTTACTATACTATGACTTTTTATGCCTCACCATACTATGACTTTTATGCCTTACTATACTATGACGTTTTTATGACTTTTTATGCCTTACTATACTATGACGTTTTTATGACGTTTTGTACCTTACTATACTATGACGTTTTTGTGACTTTTTATGCCTTACTATACTATGACTTTTTTTTATGACTTTTTATGCCTTACTATACTATGTCGTTTTTATGACTTTTCATGCCTTACTATACTATGTCGTTTTTATGACTTATTATGCCTTACTATACTATGACGTTTTTACTACTTTTTATGCCTTACTATACCATGACATTTTATGCCTTACTATACAATGACTTTTTTTTTACTTTTTATGCCTTACTATACTATGACTTTTTATGCCTCACTATACTATGACTTTTTATGCCTTACTATACTATGACGTTTTTACTACTTTTTATGCCTTACTATACCATGACATTTTATGCCTTACTATACTCTTGTTTTTATGACGTTTTATGCCTTACTATACTATGACGTTTTTATGACTTTTAATGCCTTACTATACTATGACTTTTTTTTATGACTTTTTGTGCCTTACTATACTATGTCGTTTTTATGACTTTTCATGCCTTACTATACTATGCCGTTTTTATGACTTATTATGCCTTACTATACTATGACGTTTTTACTACTTTTTATGCCTTACTATACTATGACTTTTTATGCCTCACCATACTATGACTTTTTATGCCTTACTATAATATGACTTTTTATGACTTTTTATGCCTTACTATACTATGTCGTTTTTATGACTTTTTATGCCTTACTATACTATGACGTTTTTGTGACTTTTTATGCCTTACTATACTATGACTTTTTTTTATGACTTTTTTATGCCTTACTATACTATGACTTTTTATGCTTACTATACTATGCCTTACTATACTATGCCTTACTATACTATGACGTTTTTACTACTTTTTATGCCTTACTATACTATGACATTTTATGCCTTACTATACAATGACTTTTTTTTTACTTTTTATGCCTTACTATACTATGACTTTTTATGCCTCACTATACTATGACTTTTTATGCCTTACTATACTATGACATTTTTATGACTTTAAATGCCTTACTATAGTATGACATTTTATGCCTTACTATACTCTTGTTTTTATGACGTTTTATGCCTTACTATACTATGACGTTTTTATAACTTTTTATGCCTTACTATACTATGACTTTTTTTATGACTTTTTGTGCCTTACTATACTATGTCGTTTTTATGACTTTTCATGCCTTACTATACTATGTCGTTTTTATGCCTTACTATACCATGACATTTTATGCCTTACTATACAATGACTTTTTTTTTTACTTTTTATGCCTTACTATACTATGACTTTTTATACCTCACTATACTATGACTTTTTATGCCTTACTATACTATGACATTTTTACTACTTTTTATGCCTTACTATACTATGACTTTTTTTATGACTTTTTGTGCCTTACTATACTATGTCGTTTTTATGACTTTTCATGCCTTACTATACTATGCCGTTTTTATGACTTATTATGCCTTACTATACTATGATGTTTTTACTACTTTTTATGCCTTTACTATACTATGACTTTTTATGCCTTACTATACTATGACTTTTTTTTATGACTTTTTATGCCTTACTATACTATGACTTTTTATGCCTTACTATACTATGTGGGTTTTATGACATTTTATGCCTTACTATACAATGACTTTTTATGCCTTACTATACTATGTCGTTTTTATGACTTATTATGCCTTACTATACTATGAGTTTTTATGCCTCACTATACTATGACTTTTTATGACTTACTATACTATGACGTTTTTACTACTTTTTATGCCTTACTATACTATGACATTTTATGCCTTAGTATACTCTTGTTTATATGACTTTTTATGCCTTACTATTCTATGACTTTTTATCCCTTACTATACTTTGATGTTTTTATGAGTTTTTATGCCTTACTATACTATGACTTTTTATGCCTTACTATACTATGATATTTTTATGACTTTTTATCCCTTACTATACTATATCGTTTTTATGACTTTTTATGCCTTACTATACTATTTAGATTCTATGACTTTTTATGCCTTATTATACTATGACTTTTTCATGACTTTTTATGCCTTATTATACTATGACGTTTTTATGACTTTAAATGCCTTACTATAATATGACTTTTTATGCCTTACTAGACTATTTCGTTTTCATGACTTTTCATGCCTCACTATACTATGACTTATTAAGCCTTACTAGACTATTTCGTTTTCATGACTTTTCACGTCTTACTATACTATGACTTTTTATGCCTTACTATTCTATGACTTTTTTGCCTTAATATACTATCACGTTTTCATGACTTTTTATGCCTTACTATACTATGACTATTTATGCCTTACTATACTATGACGTTTTTATGACTTTTTATGCCTCACTATACTATGACTTTTTATGCCTTACTATACTATGACGTTTTTATGATTTTTTATGCCTTACTATACTATGTCGTTTTCATGACTTTTTATGCCTTTCTATACTATGACTTTTTATCCCTTACTATACTTTGATGTTTTTATGAGTTTTTATGCCTTACTATTCTATGACTTTTTATGCCTCACTATGCTATGACTTTTTATGCCTTACTATACTATGATATTTTTATGACTTTTTATCCCTTACTATACTATATCGTTTTTATGACTTTTTATGCCTTACTATACTATTTAGATTTTATGACTTTTTATGCCTTATTATACTATGACGTTTTTATGACTTTAAATGCCTTACTATAATATGACTTTTTATGCCTTACTATACTATGATGTTTTTAGGACTTTTCATGCCTCACTATACTATGACTTTTTAAGCCTTACTATACTATTTCGTTTTCATGACTTTTCACGCCTTACTATACTATGACTTTTTATGCCTCACTATACTATGACTTTTTATGCGTTACTATATTATGACGTTTTTATGACTTTTTATGCCTTACTATACTATGTCGTTTTTATGACTTTTTGTGCCTTACTATACTATGACGTTTTTACTATTTTTTATGAATTACTATACTATGACTTTTTATGCCTCCCTATACTATGACTATTTATGCCTTACTATACTATGACGTTTTTATGACTTTTTATGCCTCAGTATACTATGACTTTTTATGCCTTACTATACTATGTCGTTTTCATGACTTTTTATGCCTTTCTATACTATGACATTTTATGCCTTACTATATTATGACGTTTTTATGACTTTTTATGCCTTACTATACTATGTCGTTTTTATGACTTTTTATGCCTTGCTATACTATGACGTTTTTGTGACTTTTTATGCCTTATTAGGACGTTTTTATGACTTTTTATGTCTTACTATACTATGTCGTTTTTATGACTTTTTATGCCTTATTATACTTTGAGTTTTTATACTTTAATGTACTATAACTTTTTATGCCTCTCTATACGATGACTTTTTATGCCTTACTATACTATGTCGTTTTTATGACTTTTTATGCCTTACTATACTATGACGTTTTTATGACTTTTTATGCCTTATTATACTATGACTTTTTATGCTTTAATGTACTATAACTTTTTATGCCTCTCTATACGATGACTTTTTATACATTACTATACTATAACGTTTTTATGACTTTTTATGCCTCACTATACTATGACTTTTTATCCCTTACTATACTATGATGTTTTTATGACTTTTAATGCCTTACTATACTATGTCGTTTGTGTGACTTTTCATGCCTTACTATACTATGTCGTTTTTATGACTTATTATGCCTTACTATACTATGACGTTTTTATGACTTTTTGTGCCTTACTATACTATGACGTTTTTACGATTTTTTATGAATTACTATACTATGACTTTTTATGCCTCCCTATACTATGACTATTTATGCCTTACTATACTATGACGTTTTTATGACTTTTTATGCCTCAGTATACTATGACTTTTTATGCCTTACTATACTATGTCGTTTTCATGACTTTTTATGCCTTTCTATACTATGACATTTTATGCCTTACTATATTATGACGTTTTTATGACTTTTTATGCCTTACTATACTATGTCGTTTTTATGACTTTTTATGCCTTGCTATACTATGACGTTTTTGTGACTTTTTATGCCTTATTAGGACGTTTTTATGACTTTTTATGTCTTACTATACTATGTCGTTTTTATGACTTTTTATGCCTTATTATACTTTGAGTTTTTATACTTTAATGTACTATAACTTTTTATGCCTCTCTATACGATGACTTTTTATGCCTTACTATACTATGTCGTTTTTATGACTTTTTATGCCTTACTATACTATGACGTTTTTATGACTTTTTATGCCTTATTATACTATGACTTTTTATGCTTTAATGTACTATAACTTTTTATGCCTCTCTATACGATGACTTTTTATGCCTTACTATACAATGACTTTTTATGCCTCACTATACTATGACTATTTATGCCTTACTATACTATGACTTTTTATGCCTTAAAATACTATGATGTTTTTATGACTTTTTATGCCTTACTATACTATGTCGTTTTTATGACTTTTCATACCTTACTATACTATGTCGTTTTTATGACTTATTATGCCTTACTATACTATGACATTTTTTATGACTTTTTATGCCTTACTATACTATGTCGTTTTTATGACTTTTTATGCCTTACTATACTATGACTTTTTATGCCTTACTATACTATGACATTTTATGCCTTACTATACAATGACTTTTTTTTTACTTTTTATGCCTTACTATACTATGACTTTTTATGCCTTACTATTCTATGACTTTTTATGCCTTACTATACTATGACGTTTTTACTACTTTTTATGCCTTACTATACTATGACTTTTTTATGACTTTTTGTGCCTTACTATACTATGTCGTTTTTATGACTTTTTCATGCCTTACTATACTATGCCGTTTTTATGACTTATTATGCCTTACTATACTATGACGTTTTTACTACTTTTTATGCCTTACTATACTATGACTTTTTATGCCTTACTATACTATGACTTTTTTTATGACTTTTTATGCCTTACTATACTATGACTTTTTATGCCTTACTATACTATGTGGGTTTTATGACATTTTATGCCTTACTATACAATGACTTTTTATGCCTTACTATACTATGTCGTTTTTATGACTTATTATGCATTACTATACTATGAGTTTTTATGCCTCACTATACTATGACTTTTTATGCCTTACTATACTATGACGTTTTTACTACTTTTTATGCCTTACTATACTATGACATTTTATGCCTTACTATACTCTTGTTTATATGACTTTTTATGCCTTACTATTCTATGACTTTTTATCCCTTACTATTCTATGACTTTTTATCCCTTACTATACTTTGATGTTTTTATGAGTTTTTATGCCTTACTATACTATGACTTTTTATGCCTTACTATACTATGATATTTTTATGACTTTTTATCCCTTACTATACTATATCGTTTTTATGACTTTTTATGCCTACTATACTATGACGTATTTATGACTTTTTATGACTTTTTATGCCTTATTATACTATGACTTTTTCATGACTTTTTATGCCTTATTATACTATGACGTTTTTATGACTTTAAATGCCTTACTATAATATGACTTTTTATGCCTTACTAGACTATTTCGTTTTCATGACTTTTTCATGCCTCACTATACTATGACTTATTAAGCCTTACTAGACTATTTCGTTTTCATGACTTTTCACGTCTTACTATACTATGACTTTTTATGCCTTACTATTCTATGACTTTTTTGCCTTAATATACTATCACGTTTTCATGACTTTTTATGCCTTACTATACTATGACTATTTATGCCTTACTATACTATGACGTTTTTATGACTTTTTATGCCTTACTATACTATGACTTTTTATGCCTTAAAATACTATGATGTTTTTATGACTTTTTATGCCTTACTATACTATGTCGTTTTTATGACTTTTCATACCTTACTATACTATGTCGTTTTTATGACTTATTATGCCTTACTATACTATGACGTTTTTACTACTTTTTATGCCTTACTATGCTATGACTTTTTATACCTCACTATAATATGACTTTTTATGCCTTACTATACTATGACTTTTTATGCCTTACTATACTGTGACGTTTTTATGACTTTTTATGCCTTACTATACTGTGACGTTTGTATGACTTTTTATGCCTTACTGTACTATGACTTTTTATGCCTTACTATTCTATAACGTTTTTATGACTTTTTATGCCTTACTATACTATGTCGTTTTCATGCCTTTTATGCCTTTCTATACTATGACTTTTTATGCCTTAAAATACTATGATGTTTTTATGAATTTTTATACCTTATTATATTTTTCATGCCTTACTATCACGTTTTTATGACTTTTTATGCCTTACTATACTGTGACGTTTGTATGACTTTTTATGCCTTACTGTACTATGACTTTTTATGCCTTAAAATACTATGATGTTTTTATGACTTTTTATGCCTTACTATACTATGTCGTTTTTATGACTTTTCATACCTTACTATACTATGTCGTTTTTATGACTTATTATGCCTTACTATACTATGACGTTTTTACTACTTTTTATGCCTTACTATACTATGACTTTTTATGCCTCACTATACTATGACTTTTTATGCCTCACTATACTATGACTTTTTATGCCTTACTATACTATGACGTATTTATGACTTTTTATGCCTTACTATACTATGACATTTTTATGACCTTTCATGCCTTACTATACTATGACGTTTTTACTACTTTTTATGCCTTACTATACTATGACATTTTATGCCTTACTATACTGTTGTTTTTATGACTTTTTATGCCTTACTGTACTATGTCGTTTTTATGATTTTTTATGCCTTACTATTCTATGACTTTTTATCTCTTACTATACTATGATGTTTTTATGAGTTTTTATGCCTTACTATTCTATGACTTTTTATGCCTCACTATACTATGACTTTTTATGCCTTATTATAGTATGACGTTTTTATGACTTTAAATGCCTTACTATAGTATGACTTTTTATGCCTTACTATACTACTTTGTTTTCATGACTTTTCACGCCTTACTATACTATGACTTTTTATGCCTCACTATACTATGACTTTTTATGCGTTACCATTCTATGACTTTTTTTGCCTTAATATACTATGACGTTTTCATGACTTTTTATGAATTACTATACTATGACTTTTTATGCCTCACTACACTATGACTATTTATGCCTTACTATACTATGATGTTTTTATGACTTTTTATGCCTCACTATACTATGACTATTTATGCCTTACTATACTATGACGTATTTATGACTTTTTATGCCTTACTATACTATGACATTTTTATGACCTTTCATGCCTTACTATACTATGACGTTTTTACTACTTTTTATGCCTTACTATACTATGACATTTTATGCCTTACTATACTGTTGTTTTTATGACTTTTTATGCCTTACTGTACTATGTCGTTTTTATGATTTTTTACGCTTTACTATTCTGTGACGTTTTTATGAGTTTTTATGCCTTACTATTCTGTGACGTTTTTATGAGTTTTTATGCCTTACTATTCTATGACTTTTTATCCCTTACTATACTATGATGTTTTTATGAGTTTTTATGCCTTACTATTCTATGACTTTTTATGCCTCACTATACTATGACTTTTTATGCCTTATTATAGTATGATGTTTTTATGACTTTAAATGCCTTACTATAGTATGACTTTTTATGCCTTACTATACTACTTCGTTTTCATGACTTTTCACGCCTTACTATACTATGACTTTTTATGCCTCACTATACTATGACTTTTTATGCGTTACCATTCTATGACTTTTTTTGCCTTAATATACTATGACGTTTTCATGACTTTTTAGGAATTACTATACTATGACTTTTTATGCCTCACTACACTATGACTATTTATGCCTTACTATAATATGATGTTTTTATGACTTTTTATGCCTCACTATACTATGACTATTTATGCCTTACTATACTATGACGTTTTTATGACTTTTTATGCCTTACTATACTATGTCGTTTTCATGACTTTTTATGCCTTTCTATACTATGACATTTTATGCCTTACTATATTATGACGTTTTTATGACTTTTTATGCCTTGCTATACTATGACGTTTTTGTGACTTTTTATGCCTTACTATACTATGACTTTTTATGCCTCACTATACTATGACTTTTTATGCCTTACTATACTATGACTTTTTATGCCTTACTATTCTATGACTTTTTTTGCCTTACTATACTATGACGTTTTCATGACTTTTTATGCCTTACTATGCTATGACTTTTTATACCTCACTATAATATGACTTTTTATGCCTTACTATACTATGACTTTTTATGCCTTACTATACTGTGACGTTTTTATGACTTTTTATGCCTTACTATACTGTGACGTTTGTATGACTTTTTATGCCTTACTGTACTATGACTTTTTATGCCTTACTATTCTATAACGCTTTATGACTTTTTATGCCTTACTATACTATGTCGTTTTCATGCCTTTTATGCCTTTCTATACTATGACTTTTTATGCCTTAAAATACTATGATGTTTTTATGAATTTTTATACCTTATTATATTTTTCATGCCTTACTATCACGTTTTTATGACTTTTTATGCCTTACTATACTGTGACGTTTGTATGACTTTTTATGCCTTACTGTACTATGACTTTTTATGCCTTACTATTCTATAACGTTTTTATGACTTTTTATGCCTTACTATACTATGTCTTTTTCATGAATTTTTATGCCCTATTATACTATGACGTTTTCATGACTTTTTATGCCTTACTATTCTATGACGTTTTTGTGACTTTTTATGCCTTACTATACTATTACTTTTTATGCCTTATTATACTATGACATTTTTATGTCTTATTATACTAAGACTTTTTTGCCTTACTATACTATGACTTTTTATGCTTCACTATACTATGACTATTTTTGCCTTACCATACTATGATGTTTTTGTGCCCTAATATACTATGAATGTTCATGCCTTACTATACAATGACTTTTTATGGCTTACTATACTATGACTTTTTATGCGATACTATACTATGACTTTTTATGGCTTACTATACTATGAATGTTCATGCCTTACTATACTATAACTTTTTATGCCTTACTATACAATGACTTTTTATGCCTTAATATACTATGACTTTTTATGCCTACTATACAATGACTTTTTATGCCTAACTCTACTATGAAAAGTTATGCCTTACTATGCTATGACTTTTTATGTCTTACTATACTATGAATGTTCATGCCTTACTATACAATGACTTTTTATGCCTACTATACAATGACTTTTTATGCTTACTATACTATGAATGTTCATGCCTTACTATAGTATGACTTTTTATGCCCTATTATACTATGACTTTTTATGACTTTAAATGCCTTACTATACTGTGACGTTTTTATGACTTTTCATACCTTACTATACTATGACTATTTATGCCTTACTATCACGTTTTTATGACTTTTTATCCCTTACTATACTATGAATGTTCATGCCTTACTATAATATGACTTTTTATGCCTAACTATAATACGAATGTTCATGCCTTACTATACTATGACGTTTTATGCCTTACTGTACTATGACTTTTTATGCCTTATTATACTATGACTTTTTATGCCTTATTATACTATGACTTTTTATGCCTTACTATACTATGACTTTTTATGGCTTACTATACTATGACGTTTTTATGACTTTTTATGCCTAACTCTACTATGAAAAGTTATGCCTTACTATAGTATGACTTTTTATGACTTTTCATGCCTTACTATACTGTGACGTTTTATGCCTTACTATACTATGACGTTTTTATGACTTTTTAATGCCTTACTATACTGTGACGTTTGTATGACTTTTTATGCTTACTATACTATGACTTTTTATGCCTTACTATACTATGACATTTTATGCCTTATTATAGTATGATGTTTTTATGACTTTTCATGCCTTACTATATTATGACAATTTTATGCCTAACTCTACTATGAAAAGTTATGCCTTACTATAGTATGACTTCATGACTTACAATACTATGACGATTTTATGCCTTACTATCCGATGACTTTTTTATGACTCACTATACTATGACGTTTTTTTGACTTTTTATGCCTTACTATACTATAACTTTTTATGCCTTACTATTCTATGATATTTTTATGACGTTTTATGCCTTACTATACTATGTCGATTTTATGACTTTTTATGCCTTGCTATTCTATGACATTTTTATGCCTTACTATACTATGTCGTTTTAATGACTTTTTATGCCTTACTATACTATAACTTTTTATGCCTTACTATACTATGACTTTTTATGCCTTACTATACTATGACTTTTTATGATTTTTTATGCCTTACTATTCTATCAGTTTTTTTGCCTTACTATACTGTGACTTTTTTATGACTTTTTATGCCTTACTATACTATGACTTTTTATGCCTTACTATACTATGAATGTTCATGCCTTACTATACTATGCCGTTTTTATGACTTTTTATGCCTTACTATACTACGACTTTTTTATGACTTTTTATGCCTTACTATACTACGACTTTTTTATGACTTTTTATGCCTTACTATACTATGTTGTTTTTATGACTTTTTATGCCTTATTATTCTATGACTTTTTTATTACTTTTTATGCCTTACTATACTATGACTTTTTATGCCTTACTATACTATGAATGTTCATGCCTTACTATACTATGTCGTTTTTATGACTTTTTATGCCTTACTATACTATGACTTTTTCATGACTTTTTATGCCTTACTATACTATGAATGTTCAGGCCTTACTATACTATATTGTTTTTATTACTTTTATGCCTTACTATTCTATGTTTTTTTATGACTTTTTATGCTTTACTATACTATTACGTTTTTACGACTTTTTATGTCTTACAATACAATGACTTTTTATGCCTTACTATACTATTTTTTTTTAGAATTTTTATGCCTTACTATACTATGTCCTTTTTATGACTTTTTATGCCTTACTATACTATGAATGTTCATGCCTTACTATACTATGTCGTTTTTATAACTTTTTATGCCTTACTATACTATGACTTTTTTATGACTTTTTATGCCTTACTATACTATGACGTTTTTATAACTTTTTATGCCATACTATACTATGACTTTTTATGCCTTACTATACAATGTTGTTTTTATGACTTTTTATGCCCTACTATACAATGACTTTTTATGCCTTACTATACTATTTTTTTAATGAATTTTTATGCCTTACTATACTATGACTTTTTATGTCTCACTATACTATGACGTTTTTATAACTTTTTGTGCCTTACTATTCTATGACGTTTTTATGACTTTTTATGCCTTACTATACTATGACGTTTTTATGACTTTTTATGCCTTACTATACTATGACGTTTTTATTACTTTTTATGCCTTACTATAATATGACGCTTTTACGACTTTTTATGCCTTACTATACTATGACTTATTATGCCTCACTATACTATATCGTTTTTATGACTTTTTATGCCTTACTATACTATGACGTTTTCATGACTTTTCATGCCTTACTATAATACGAATGTTCATGCCTTACTATACTATGTCGTTTTCATGACTTTTTATGCCTTACTATACTATGACTTTTTATGCCTTACTATTCTATGTTGGTTTTATGACTTTTTATGCCTTACTATTCTATGAGGTTTTATGCCTTAATATACTATGACTTTTTATGCCTTACTATACTTTGTTTTTATAACTTTTTATGCCATACTATACTATGACTTTTTATGCCTTACTATACGATGTCGTTTTTATGACTTTTTATGCCCTACTATACAGTGACTTTTTATGCCTTACTATACTATTTTTTTTTATGAATTTTTATGCCTTACTATACTATGACTTTTTATGTCTCACTATACTATGACGTTTTTATAACTTTTTGTGCCATACTATACTATGACTTTTTATGCCTTACTATACTATGTCGTTTTTATGACTTTTTATGCCTTACTATACTATGACGTTTTTATGACTTTTTATGCCTTACTATAATATGACGCTTTTACGACTTTTTATGCCTTACTATACCATGAGTTATTATGCCTCACTATACTATATCGTTTTTATGACTTTTTATGCCTTATTATACTATGACTTTTTTATGACGTTTCATGCGTTACTATACTATGACGTTTTCATGACTTTTCATGCCTTAATATACTATGACTTTTTATGATTTTTTATGCCTTACTATTCTATGGCTTTTTTATGACTTTTTATGCCTTACTATACTATGACATTTTTATGACTTTTTATGCCTTACTATAATATGACGCTTTTACGACTTTTTATGCCTTACTATACCATGACTTATTATGCCTCACTATACTATATCGTTTTTATGACTTTTTATGCCTTACTATACTATGACTTTTTTATGACTTTTTATGCCTTACTATACTATGACGTTTTTATAACTTTTTATGCCATACTATACTATGACTTTTTTATGACTTTTGATGCCTTACTATACTATGACTTTTTTATTACTTTTTATGCCTTACTATACTATGACTTTTTATGCCTTACTATACTATGTTGTTTTTATGTCTTTTTATGCCTAACTATAATACGAATGTTCATGCCTTACTATACTATGTCGTTTTCATGACTTTTTATGCCTTACTATACTATGACTTTTTTATGACGTTTTATGCCTTACTATACTATGACTTTTTATGCCTTATTATACTATGATATTTTTATGACTTTTTATGCCTTACTATTCTATGTTGGTTTTATGACTTTTTATGCCTTACTATACAATGACTTTTTTATTACTTTTTATGCCTTACTATACTATGACTTTTTATACCTTACCATACTTTGTTTTTATGACTTTTTTTGCCTTACTATACTATGAATGTTCATGCCTTACTATACTATGTCGTTTTTGTGACTTTTTATGCCTTACTATACTATGACTTTTTTATGACTTTTTATGCCTTACTATACTATGACTTTTTTATGACTTTTTATGCGATACTATACTATGACTTTTTATGCCTTACTATACGATGTCGTTTTTATGACTTTTTATGCCCTACTATACAATGACTTTTTATGCCTTACTATACTATTTTTTTAATGAATTTTTATGCCTTACTATACTATGACTTTTTATGTCTCACTATACTATGACGTTTTTATAACTTTTTGTGCCATACTATACTATGACTTTTTATGCCTTACTATACTATGTCGTTTTTATGACTTTTTATGCCTTACTATTCTATGACGTTTTTATGACTTTTTATGCCTTACTATAATATGACACTTTTACGACTTTTCATGCCTAACTATACTATGACTTATTATGCCTCACTATACTATATGGTTTTTATGACTTTTTATGCCTTACTATACTATGTCGTTTTTATGACTTTTCATGCGTTACTATACTATGACGTTTTCATGACTTTTCATGCCTTAATATACTATGACTTTTTATGATTTTTTATGCCTTACTATTCTATGACTTTTTTATGACTTTTTATGCCTTACTATACTATGACGTTTTCATGACTCTTTATGCCTTATTATACTATGATGTTTTTATGACTTTTTATGCCTTACTATTCTATGACGTTTTATGCCTTAATATAATATGACTTTTTAATTACTTTTTATGCCTTACTATACTATGACTTTTTATGCCTTACTATACTTTGTTTTTATGACTTTTTTTGCTTTACTATACTATGAATGTTCATGCCTTACTATACTATGTCGTTTTTATGACTTTTTATGGCTTACTATACTATGACGTTTTTATAACTTTTTATGCCTTATTATACTATGACTTTTTATGATTTTTTATGCCTTACTATTGTATGACTTTTTTATGACTTTTCATGCCTTACTATACTATGTTGTTTTTTTGACTTTTTATGCCTTACTATACTCTGACTTTTTTATGACTTTTTATGCCTTACTATAATATGAATGTTCATGCCTTACTATACTATGTCGTTTTCATGACTTTTTATGCCTTACTATACTATGACTTTTTTATGACGTTTTATGCCTTACTAAACTATGATTTTTTATACCTTATTATACTATGATGTTTTTATGACTTTTTATGCCTTACTATTCTATGACGTTTTATGCCTTAATATACTATGACTTTTTAATTACTTTTTATGCCTTACTATACTATGACTTTTTATGCCTTACTATACTTTGTTATTATGACTTTTTTTGCCTTACTATACATGTCGTTTTTATGACTTTTTATACCTTACTATACTATGAATGTTCATGCCTTACTATACTATGTCGTTTTTATGACTTTTTATGCCTTATTATACTATGACTTTTTTATGACTTTTTATGCCTCACTATACTATGATGTTTTTATGACTTTTTATGCCTTACCATACTATGACTTTTTATGCCTTACTATACTGTTACATTTTTTTTACATATTTATGCCTTACTATACTATGACGTTCTTATGCCTTACTACACTGTTACATTTTTTTGACATTTTTATGCTTTACTATACTATGATGTTTTTTGAAATTTTGTGCTTTATTATACTATAACGTTTTTATGTCTTACCATACTGTTACATTTTTTCGACATATTTATGCCTTACTATACTATGACGTTTTTATGCCTTACTATACTGTTACATTTTTATAACATTTTTATGCCTTACTATACTGTGACAATTTTATGCACTTACTATACTATGACTTTTTTATGCCTAACTATACTACGATGTTTTTCACATTTTCATTCTTTAGTTTACTATGATGTTTTTTGAAATTTTATGCCTTACTATAATATGGAGTTTTATGACTTTTTTATGCCTTCGTGTACTATCACAGTTTTTGACATTCAATTATGATGTTCTATGACATTTTTATGCATTACTATACTGTGACCTTTTTCACATCTCAATGCCTTACTGTACTATGACATTTTTATGCATTACTATATTTTGACGTTTTATGCCTCATTATACTATGACGTTTTTATGCCTTATTGCACTGTTATGTTTTTATGACATTTTCACACCTTACTATACTATCATGTTTTTATGCCTTACTATACTATGACATTTTATGCCTTACTATACCATGACATTTTACAACATTTTCATCCCTTACTACACTATGATGTTTTTATGACTTACTATACTCTAACCTCCTATGATAATTTTTTTGCCTTACTATTGTGTGATGTTTTTAATACCTTACTATAATAAGACTTTTTTTGCTCTACTGTTTCAGGTTCAGAAATGGTTAAGTATCACCATGGGCATCGGGTTGGGATGCAGGATGAAAGAATGAAGGCCATGAAACATCTATCCAATCCAACAAATGTTGTATTCTCAGTCAATTTTTTCAAACATGAAAGGGAATCTTTTATATTTACACATATAATATGAACATATACTGACAGGCTTTGGGATGGATATACTGTATATTTATATATCATATGTCTATAATATAAACAGACATATGAAAATGTTTCTATTAGTTTCTATATATTTCAATATATGATATTGTTCCAATTTCTAACAGGTTTCATATGTAATCTTTACATATATAGGCTATACTTTTAATATGTAGGCTTCATATTTCATATATGGAAATTCAACACATGTACATATATTACCTTTGCCTATGGGCATTTCTGAATGTCAATTCGGATCTTATATGTTAAACCGTTTCACTGATGGCATAAAAAAGCCAATCTCTTTCTTTTGGAGTGGTGGCGGGGGTTGTTCCGTCCCTACCAATGTTGATACCAAACCTACGCCCTTGGAGTGAGAAGAAGAATATTTCCCTCCAAAATGTAGTACCTCAAATATATATTTAGAGTAAGTTTACATGAATAAAAATAAGCTTCTTAGCTACTTTCCACCACTGGACACATGAAACATTACTTTCCATTACTGCATGTTTCAACTGTGTCAGGTTACCTTTTAACCGATTACCTCATTTTAAATGTACATGTTTAAGAAACAAGTTTTTGCAAAAAAAAAAAAAAAAGACTAAAATGTTGATCTGCGAAGCTTAAACATTTGAAGTAGCAAAGTTTATTTTTATATTTCCAGCATCAACTAGCCTATATTTTCCTAATCTCCACCCTCGCTTCGGTTCAGAGGGATTTTTTTTCTTTTTCTTTTTTTTCTTTTTTTTTTTCTATGTGCAGCTGCCATGTAGCAGAGGGAGGAACAGCTGGCTGAGGGAAGAGCCAGCCCGGGGAGTCAGTCACATTCCTGGCTGGGATTCAATGACTGAACCAGACACAAACAAACAGAGAGGGCGAGAGAGAGAGAGAGAGAGGGAGAGAGAGAGAGAGAGAGAGATAGAGAGAGAGAGAGAGAGAGAGACTCACACATTGAGTGAGAGGGGAGACAGACTGAGAGTACGCCAGACTGAGCAGACGAAGCATATTTCGGGCGCACATTTGGAGTGCGTAAAACCGCAGGAGCGCATAGAAACACAGTAACCGGTGATTGTGCGTTGGATAATACGACTTTTGAGTCTCGGAGTTGTCGACTTTAATTGCGTCTGCTTACAGGAACTGCCCCTATGAATTCAGCAGCCTTCAGTTTTCTGAATGGACGCGCTGGGAAGCTTCTCCGGTGACATGGAAATGCGCGTTATTGAGCGTGTAGCCGGATGCTGAGGACGCCTGATCCGATAAGTCATATTCAGCTTTCATTTTGAGTTTAGAACTCTCTTTTCTAACCGGCAACAACATGGAGGGTACGAGCTTTCAGCCCCATCCCGGACTTCAACAAACTCTGAAGCAGTTTCATCTGAGTTCCATGCGCTCTCTCGGTGGACCAGCGGCGTTCTCCGCTCGGTGGCACCAGGACTCACTCTTCGGTAAAGATGGAAAATCCGCAGAGATGATGCTCACCCTGCCGGCACAGACCCCTCCAGTGATGTCCGGTCCACTTTTCATCCCGTCCGACCGCTCCACGGAGAGGTGCGAGACGGTCCTGGAGCGGGAGCCCATCTCCTGCTTTGTGGTCGGCGGCGAGAAGCGTCTGTGCTTGCCGCAGATACTGAACAGCGTCCTGAGAGATTTCTCCCTCCAGCAGATCAACTCAGTGTGTGACGACCTGCACATCTACTGCTCCAGGTGCACGGCGGACCAGCTGGAGATCCTCAAAGTGGTAGGGATCCTGCCCTTCTCGGCTCCGTCCTGCGGGCTGATCACTCAGACGGATGCTGAGCGCCTCTGCAACGCTCTCATCTACGGCGGTACTTACCCCCCTCACTGCAACAAGGAGTTGGGCTCCCTGGAGTTGGAGCGAACCGAGAAGAGCTTCAAAGTCTATCATGAATGTTTTGGCCGGTGTAAAGGCTTGTTTGTCCCGGAACTGTACACCGGCCCTAGTGCCGCCTGCATCCAGTGCATGGACTGCAGGCTCATGTTCCCACCTCACAAGTTTGTGGTCCACAGTCACAAGAGACTCGAGAACCGGACAGTGCACTGGGGGTTCGACTCCGCCAACTGGCGGGCCTATGTGCTCTTAGACCCGGACTACACCGGAAAAGAGGAGAAGAGTCATCTGGAGCAGCTGCTTAAAGAGTTAAAAGGAAAATATGATCTGACGGGCAAGCTGTCCAGTAAATCTTGCAGAGTAAGTCTGTTCTCTTTCACCTTGTTAATAACCATCACTCATTGTCTTTGAGGAATGCTACTGTCTGTTGTTTGTTTGTATATGTGGATATTTCAACAGCCTCAGGCCTACTACAGCATCTGCATTCATTAACATTAATTTTGGGAAGGCTTCCTTCTCATTAGGCCTGTCTACTCTGATTGACTGTTTGTGGCCCATCTTTTACAAGTGTTGCCAGTCTTATTAGGCACCCCCAACAGAGTTATAATGCAAATCACATGTCAGGTCACATCTTTCGGTGTGTGTCCCCTTCTATTCCTGCACCCTGACACACCTCGTATAAACCCACACTCACCTCATATATGTCTGGAAAAGGTGACAGTGAAGCCTCTAACCATCAGCTAACACCCCTGAGCATCCCTCCCATCCTCCAAAACTCCCTCGTCGACCCCCCTCCAGGGTTACCCAAGGGCATCTGCATTATGATAGATGGAGTCCCGATGATATATTTTATTAGACTGAGAGGGGAGGTAAGGGAGCCCATTATGGTGCCACGAGGTGGGGAAGGGGATAAGAGTTTAATGAGGTTTGGGATATGGAAATGTGTGTGTCTCTGTGTGTGTGTGTGTGTGTGTGTTGGGGGGGGGGGGGGGGGGGGGGGGCTGGTCAGGATAGGATAAGATATGTGTGTGTGTGTGTGTGTGTGTGTGTGTGTGTGTGTGTGTGTGGACTTCCACGCTCCTTCTGTGGGTCAGAGATGTTTAGTATGGACAAAGGGCCAGGAGACGAGGTGGCTGTTCATACGTCACAGAGCAGCTGTTGTGTGGGACTCTGCTAATGAGTGGACATCTCTGTATGCATCACCATGGTGCTGCTCTGCTCCAGCATGAACAGGAGCCAGGAGATGTCTCACAGGGAAACCTCAGTACTCTCTTTAAAAAAAGATAATCCTCCAGAAATGTTGTTGGAGGAAGGTTGTCAGTGTCGGAAGACATGAGGTTATGTTGATTGCATCTTCTGTGTTTTTGTTTTCGGTTAAGAAATATTAATGCTAAGCTCTTGAATGCATCATCCACAGCTGATTTATATCATGTTTCCTCAATAATTGGACACAGACTCCTGACAAAATCTTTGTACAGTCCAGAAATATCTGCCTCTGCAAAAAAGAAAAAAACCTGCACCTGCGGTTAATTTCCTCCTAACTGCAGTCAGCAGGTCTTGATGTATCACCTGTGAGTTATATATTTGCTCAAAATGGTGAGTCCTGCGCTGACAGTCTTTCAGTGTGTGATATACACATGGCCTGAGCATCATGGAGGGAGCGTGGTGGAGGGGGCAGTGCGTGTTTGCTGTGGTTCACTGTCAGTCGTGTCCCAGTTAGCAGACAGGCCTGGTCCTCGGGGAGCCGCACACCAGCGCTCTCCCATACATCAGCCTGACAGGCCAAGCTGCTGAAAGGCCGAACGGGGGCTCGCAGACCGCGCTTGGCTCAGCTTACCCATGAAACAAAAACTCAATGTTATCAGTCTGCCTCAGCCTCCCTCTGATGTCAGAGCGTTTTATTAATAAGTGGGAGCCTCGAAGGTTACCTCCTCTGCCTGTATCATGTCTAGACTCCCACCTCATCTATTGTACCTGGTGGCTGATGCAGATACAGCTGGGCCCTGAAGAAGATGCTGAGAAGATTAATTTTGATGGAGCGTGTGTGGAGTAGTTTTGTAGTGGAGTTTTCTGAAGTGTGATTTAGATTTATTCAATTTTTTATTGCAAATCTGCAAATGTAGAATGTGAAACATCACTGGTGATTTTTGAAAAACTGCAGCAGCCTCCTCACAAAAGCAGAAGCCAGATCAGAGGAGGGAATGAGACCAGCGAACCATTGTGTCTGTTTTGCATCAAATCCAGCATTTGGTCATTTAGCCCTTTGCCTAATGTGCAGATGAGGGCTGATTGCTGAGAGGAGGCTGCAGACTCTCTCATTCAGAAGATGCAGGGTGTGTGAGCCAGGCCTTGACATGTGTTGTCAAAGGGCCGTGACCCCTGACCTTTCCCCAAAGACACTGACCCAGCCTTCCCCCATTCTTTTCACACCATCCAATCACATGCCCTTGTGTCCAGTCCAATGGCCAGATGGCTGTCTGATAAAGGACGTAGGGATATACAGTGGACAGATAAAAAAAACTCAACTGCAGTTGCATTTCGTATAAAAAAAACTAATTTTAGTGCTGTTTATTTGAGAACCTGGACGATCGTAACAACAGACACGCTGCCAAAAAATGGAAATTTTATGGAAACCTGAATTTTGAATTCAAATGACTTGCTCGATTGTGTTGAACCTTGCGCGTAATAATTCAAATGTTAACTTTCTGATTAGCATGAAAATCTTCAAGAAAGAGGATTGGAATTGCAAAAACTTGTTTTTTTTAAGCCAAAGTCAAATACTTGAGCATTAACTGTAAAAAAAAAAAAAAAAAAAATCCCTAAGAAGTGAGGGCAATGCGATCAGTCATCTGACTGAGTAGAGAGTAAAAGGGGGCTCTGGAGAACTAGGCCCTCCTTAATGGAATGGATATTAAAGCCATTCAACTGAGGCCAATTTATGCTATTTCTCATCCCATTGTTCTCCTCACTCGATGAAATTAGCCTCAAACCTGGAGCAAAGCAATCAAGTGTGTGTCGAAGGATGAAGGGTTGTGTGTTTTTGACTATTAGCTGTTATTAAAAGTGAATGAATGAATGAAAAACATCTCCCTACCTCTGTGTCTCTCAGGTAGCTGCGTGTAAATCTGGACTTGTATGTGGGTGTCTTTATGTACAGCAAGTATATGAGTGTGTTTGCATGTAAACAGGCGAGTGTAATGACTGGATCAGCTGTGCGAGCCAGATTAAAATGAGCTCACTGCCGGCTCATTTCCATTCCCATCTGTCTGCTGACCTCTGGGAAGCCCTGAAAGCTGACATGGTGCATCTCTTTGGTCCTTGATGGGTCTGTCTGCCCAGTGTTGACCCAGCCAGCGAAGACACAACCCACTCACATCACCCAGATAAACGTGGAGTAAGACTCACTCCAGGTGCAGCAAATCCATGTCTTTGGTAGTTTGTAGCTTGGCTTCAATTCCCCTTCTCCCACTTATATTTCACTTGGAAATATCCCTCTTTTGAGAGCAGTCACCTGAGTCCCAAACCTCCCCCTCAGCACCCAACTCCCCACTGACCAGCAGCCTCCCCCCCTCACCCAGAAGTCCATCACCTCATCTCCGCAGTGACTACTGGACAGAGCTTTGTGGCCAAAGCAGGGACGGCGTGTCAAGGCAAAGGGGGTGTCAGGAGTTCCCAGGGGTTGTGGCCTTCATTCTGGCAAGGGTGACCCCATGTTAAAAGGGTGTCAGCTGGGGTTCTGTCATGGCTGATGTGTACTAAAGACCTGCCGCCTTCTTTGTTTGAGTGCCAGGCTTTCAGAGGCTGTGAAGTGCAGCCATTTCTCTTTGTTAGTGCCTTGTTTAGGTTAGGTGCTGTGTGGATAGGTCTGTAACCTCCAGCCTCTCCCAGGGTGGGAAATCCACGCTTCTGAATTTGCCATGTCACTGGTTTCCTGGCTTCCATTGGCTCAAAGACAGATTGGAGCCTGTAGTGGTGTCTGCATGTCTGATAGAGACAGGGCTGGATGATAATTTAATATTATTGTAGCTTTTTTTATTATTATTGTTTCAGCAGAATCATTTAGCGATGATATGATCCTTCTTCAAATTTCTATTGTCCAAGTTAATGACTTTAATCAACCTTAATTAAAATCAAACTAAATTAGCTATTGAAGGTTTGTTTACATAACAGTCCAATCTGGTTCATTGCTTTGAATATCAGTTTGATCATTATATATATGATTATGCATTTTCCGTATTGTGATATACATTGGTATCAGAAAATATCCTTAATATTATCGTGATGGTTCTGACCAAACCTGTTCTGTTCTGTTTGTTCTGTACTTGTATTAAACACACAAAAATATACATATAAAAACGTAAATATAAGAAAGACTTTCCAAAAGTGGGTCTTCCGTAGCGATTGAAAAGAGGGTAATGATTTTGCAAGTCTGACTTGGAGAAAATATATCAATGTCTGTAGCCATTCAACTGAAAATTTAATAACAAAAACCTCAAACAATATTCTCATGTATTGCAATATCAATGTTATCCCAATATAAAGTATTGCCTGGTTTCTATCCTCTGATCATTTTAGGTGGACGGTGTTTTTGCTCCGTTTTTCTCTAAACCTCGATGACACAGCACAGAGCTAATGTGTGAAAGACTTCTTGTGTAACTCATGGAGTGAGGGAGGAGGATGATTAGTGTTGATCAGTGAAGATGAGATGAGGGAGGAGATGAGCACTGGCTGTGACTACAGTCAACAAGCCAGTCCGGCAGTCAGTCGGTCCGTTAGTGGCAGAACAGATGCCTGTATTGGGTTAGTGTTATTCCACAATCATCATCAATTCCTCCTCGATCACCTCCTGATTTCCAGCTCTGTGATTAAGAGTCAGGCCCATCTGGTGCAGAGACAGGAAATCCTGGAGTCTGCATCTGCTGCTGGCTGAGCTACTAATCTGCTGCAGTCAGGGGGGTTTAAACTCTGATAATCCTACATAACTCCTGGAATGCAGAGACCACAGTGCACATCAAAACCGTCATCTTCTCTGGACAGCGTCTTCAGGAACACAGATAGACTGACTGTCAGCCATGGACTCTCTCCTCCTTCTCTGGCCCACTCAAAGCATCTTCACAATTTATAACCAGTCCCTCCGGAATTTAGTAATTAGAGCATGAATACTGCAGAGAGTATGTAACATGTTACATGGAGAAACCAACAGATCAGTTGCACATACCAATTAAAGTGTTTTTCTGATGAGACTTCAGAGGCCAAAGACACAAGCAGAATTGCAATATTCATTACCTTAAATTTTCTCTCTGACTCTCCTTAATCACCTGCAGCTCTAAGCTACACAACTGTTGGAGCACATTGGAGATGTGGTAACGGAGCTCCAGCCAGAGCAGAAGTAGGCCCTGCTGGTGCCATATGACAAATCGGCATGCTGCTCTCGCCTACAATCCGCCCACCGACCACCTCCAAAGCTATCAGGAGGATTAGCTCACGCAGCTAAACCAAACAGACTGCTCAGTGTTCAGACCACATTTGGTCCAAATCTTGTTCGTGCGTCCTGTTTTGATGGCCAGCGGATCACAATTGTGGCCGCTATCGGTTCACTTGCAACTGGTGTGGTGCCAAGTTGCTGTACAGTGCTGTCTGTGGCTGCGGGAGAAGGAGAATGAATGTTTTAGGGATTTACACGACTCCCTTGCTCTTTGGGATATGCATAATTTATTTTAGGATTAGGATGGTTTAGATTAACTTTGAATTCTCTGCTGAGTTGAGAAGACGGCGAAACAGAGGAGACACACAGGGGTGTGAATGTGCTTTTGTCTTCGTCTGCTGGTGACAGAAAAGCTCAGAGCTCAATCCCGGAGAAATAGTTTTCGTTACAGACTTGTTTTGTATACGTTTTATGCGTGTGGGCAGGTGTGTATCTCAACATTTCGAGGCCTCTGTCAGACTCCACACGCTCTCAGAAAGGACTCGTCCTCAGTTGGAGGCTGCTCCGTACGCTTGTGATTGGAGGGCGGTTGTGGTTGCTAAGCAGAGCTGCTCTTCCTGTGCTAAATAAGAACTTCGTGCTCTCTGGCTGGTGGGCTCAAAGAAGCGCGCCAGAACACACACACACACACATACATACACACACATACACACACATACACATACACACACATACACACACACACACACGTACGCACAGGCCTCACAGTTCATAGACCTCTTACAGTACAGAGACCTCACCCTCCTCCATTCACTGCCCATCCTCTTTCATTGTGACCTCCATGCTGTGACTCGACGAGTCTCTCCTCCTCCACCTCCTGCTGCTGCTTTCCTTTCTCCAACTCCTCCTCCTCCACTCTGCATCACACACACACACACACACACAAGCACACTTCTCCCTCAGGTCAGCACACAGCAACACTAGCTTAAAGCTCTCCTTTTCATCACTGAGACCTCCTTGTCTGACACCTCCTCTGCCCCGCCACCATCACTCACCTCCTCCATTTGACACCTCCTCGACCCTGTAGGACACACACACACATACACACACATACACACACAGAGACACAGACACAGGCTCTCCTCCTCTCCTCCACTGAAATCTCCTACTGCACTCCCCCTCACACTGCATTATACTTAGATCTCCACCTCCACTGTAGTGAGCACATGCTGTATCAGTCTGTATTCAGACTGGCCTACATACGCCACACATTTATCACTGTGCTGTTCCAGGGGTGTGTGAGCTGCTTGTCTCGTTTTGAAGAGATGAAAACTCGCCATGTATCTTTAGTCTTTTTTTTTCTATTAAAGACAGATAGATAGATAGATAGATAGATAGATAGATAGATAGATAGATAGATAGAGGTAGTGCTACTTTGCCAGGGTGACCTCATAACCAGCCTCTATCTCATTCTCCTGTCTTGTTTCAAGAGCCCACTAAATGAACAAATGAGTGGGATCCACATTTTCAGCTCTCTCCTGTTTTGCCGTGTGCTATTACGCCTATCATCTTATGTATCTGCTGTGCTGCCAGGCCACTGCATCTCAGAATCTGATCTAAGAGCACAGTGTTGCCTCTGATAATCCGCACGTACTCGTAGCGCCCTGAACTGTCCAGCTCCCAGCACCGTTTATTTCTCCTAGCTTAGTTTTCGCAGGGGTCAGAGCTTTGGGTCGTATAGCAGAACAATCATTCAGTGTTGGTGAAAAGCTGCAAGCCCCTGTGTGCTCTTCAGACCAGCTCGACATGCTTTCTTGCAGAGATGGAGCAATGCAGCATTGTCAGCAGGCACCCGTATCAAATGAATTCAGCACAGCTGTCCTAGCAGACTCTGTTGCAGTGAGGGGGGGGAAAGTTATTTATTCAGTATTACAGTCACACCAGGATCCGTCATGGTCACTCTTTGCCACAGAGTCATCTGGTCAGGTGGACCTTTTTCCCTCTTTGACCTTGTTAGTCTTGTTTACTACCTTCATTCAAAAGCAGAGTGCACTGTATCTCTGCAAACGCATCTCGCTAAAGAGTTAGCCACCTGCCCCACCCTGCTCTTTCTCTTTGTATCAATACAGCAGGATCTACATTTATAAAGACAGGCGTACAGATGGGCCACGGTTGCTCACATGCTGAGGACACCTCTTCCCTCACCCCCCCTCCCCCTTCCCACACAGCCTTTTTGCAGGTGTCTAATAGTTGCATGGTTGCCCTGCACTGTGCTCGCTGTGCCGGCTGCCCAGCAGGGCCACCTGCCTCCCTGCGCTTGTGGAGTTGACAAGCGTCTGGCTTTATTTCCAGCCAGTCGACGAGCGCAGACACAGACAGCCATGGCCTGAAATAGAGAAGGCCCTCCCTTTATCCTATAATGAGGGGACTATTATAAGCCTTGTGTCTTAAGCAGTATATGGCCGATGTCAAGAGATGAGCTAGTGCACACATCATCTTGAAAAACGTCAAGCTGCTTTTCAGATTATCATCAAAAACAAAGTAATCACCTCTCCTTTTGGCGCCAACAGCCTTAATCTGTTGCACAGGACTATGTGTTTTAGTGCAAGGTCATTTGACCTTTGATGAGCTGATGAAGCCCTTTACTCAAGAGAGGCTTAGAAAAAATATAAAGATTACATGACAGTTTTGAACTCGAAAATATGGCTATAACACAAAACAAACATATTTTAGAGATAATCAATTCACTTGTGACCTCGTATCAGTTGAACGTGTTAAATCAAATGCAGAGATGAGGGTCAGGTTGGGGCATCTGTTCCATATGGAATGTATGAATTATTCCAGAGGTAATAACAGGACATTGTTGGTGCACTCATTTTCACAAAGACGCCCATCTCTGCATGTCCATATTTAATTCACCCCTTTCAGCTGCTGAACTGTACAGCCTGCTGATATAATGAGTCCCTCCAAAGAGATTAGTCGCCCTATCATCAACGCAGCTCCCTAATTTCTCTGCCTTTGTTGTGGTGCAGGCTGCACTAAATGGGATAAAGGGGCTTGGCCGGACACAGTGGGAGGAAGTGGCTTTTGTGTTGCTAGCAGGTGCAGTGGAATGACAGTGGGGTTTTTTGGGAAGCATGTGTGTGTTCGCACACGCATGGCCGCATGTACTGTATATGTGTGTGCGTGCAGTTCTGTGTCTGGCCAGGCCAGAAGGGTATGTGCGCCCCGAGTGCCGCTGAGATACACCAGGAACCTCTGGAGCTTGACTTGAACCCTCAATCACAGGGCTCCTCAGGGGTTTGCAGTAAATTCTTCAGGCGAATGGTTTTCTTTCCCCTTCCTCCTCCTTCTCCTCCTCTTTCTCTCTCTTTCTGCTCACATCTGGTGAACAGCGCTAGCACCCCTGTCATCTTTTACTGCGTTGAGGTCATTTCCACCCTATCGGTAAAGTGGAAACACATGATGTGCAGGGTTCGGCCTTAATGGGGTGGGGCTGGCATGGACCAGCACTGACACAGCTTTACAGCCAAGAGCTGCCAAAACAGCCTTTCTGTGGAATGCCTCCGAACTTCAAAATTAAAGACATTTGGGGTAAATAATGGTGGAATACTTACATTACCTGTTCTGTTGTAACTACTATAATTAGTTATTTTTTCTTACATGTTGTTTCTTCAGTAATGTGTGGTTTTAGATATTTCTATAAGAAGATGGAGCTCAGCCATTAATGATGCTTTGAAACTGCAAAAAGAAAAAAAAAAAAAAAGACCAAGCGTTGTTTGGGCTTACAGAAAGATATTAAGTGTATAATAAATACCAACTCCGGAAGACATGCTTCTGCTTTTAGAGTTTTCTATCTCTGTTCCAAGTTTTATTTTTGCTTTAAAATTCTTCCCTTCACACGCTTTTTCCCTCTTCATCATAATATTGCTTCCAACTGGGGAGCTGGAAAGTCGGGTACAGACTTTGGCAGATGCTCTTGATAAAGGGTGTGTCCTCAAGTTTAATTGGGATTCTCCTTTAGCAGTGATGTGGATTTCCTCAATTCTGTGCCCCGCTGAGCCATTCTTCATTCAAATACTTCACACCACAGCTCGCAGTGTTTGTCATTGTGAGGAATCTGCGCGTGTGTCGTTTGTGAAAACTCAGCTCTCTGCCATCTGACACATTCTGCTTGATTTCTTGACAGTGCTTTATTAGCATCATTCATATGAATTAATACTTATGTCACGTTAACTGCTTTTTATGGAAGCATTTTATTTCTTACATAGTTTGAATTGAAATATTCCTTGCAGTCTTTTTTTTTTTTCTTTTTTTTTTGCTGTAATGTAATGAAACCGCAATTCTGTTTGCAATGACTTTAACAGCTAAAAACATTTTGCCACTTTGTTGCTTAAGTATCTCAGTGGAATAAACAGTTTTTAATGGAGTTTTACTGTCTCTCTACATGGATCTCAGTGTGTCTCCAAGCAAATTCCAGTCACACTGTGGTTTCCATTTTGTGGTAGACAGAGCTGCAGTGTAAAAAGGGGTGGGCTGCAGTCAGTCAGTTATACTGCTGTCTGTGGGCAGACTACAGGCAGAGTGGCTGCATGGATTTTTACTCCTGCTGTCCAACAGGACTCCATCATAGACTGCAGCAGCACTCGTTATTGAGGGCACACACTCCTGTGCAGCATGCCTCTGTCCTCATTACCTCTGCAGCAGCTTAGCTCTCTGCCTTTGTTCTCTCTCTTGGCTTGAAACTGGAGAATATGGAGAGAAGTGCTGAGGCTGCAGTTAGCTCGGCTGCCCACAACTTCTGCCGCACAGGAGAAAACATAGCACAGACAACCACCACCCCCCTAAGCCCTCTTGTCTACATATTTTCACAAAGCCAACGCACAGGGGATGCTCTAGTTTGATTCATCATCCTGACTTGTGTGGATGTAGGCTGGTTTGCTCAGTGCCTCTCACATTCTGTTTGTAGTCTTTTGCGGCTTTTGTCACTTGTCTGGATTAAATATTTCGCCCCGAGGTGTATTCGTGTGTTGGCCTACTGACCAAATGTCCTCATGGCCAATCTGTTGTGTGAAAGGTCCCATAGACTTGTTCCTCAGATGCGTTAAACAGCAGCCGTGCAGAGTGGCTGGAGGAACAGTAAACTTTTATCACACTAATAACCCACAGTCACAGCTACCCTAATGGCTTAGGTAGCCATGCCAGGGGTTGCCTGGAGGTCAGGTTGAATTGCAGGACATAAATGGTAGATTCCAACCGGTAGAACAAATAAAGGAAGGGGAAAAAAAAGGAGGGGCATCTGAGGTGAGCAGAAGGGGAAGAAAGTTGTTATTGGAAGAGCAGATAATCACTTTAATTGATTTGCAGTAAAAAAGGAAGCCATTGATAGGACTGGTCTTTTATAACAAGGCAATTTTTAGCCTTTTAACCCCTTTTCCCGCCCAACTCTGCACGCTCTCAAACCTTGGACTCAGTCCGAGCATGCCGTCAAAGGGCACAACTCCTACACAAGTGGCAAGTGAGTGAAAAGATTTCACCCAGCACTTGGCGAAAAACGTCGCTCAGTGAAGTAGCGGCGTGAGAGAGGGGATTTGTTAATGGAGTTTAAATCTAAACTTTTTCCTCAGATTCCTCTCCCTCTGGCTGAGGTGGATGGGTCTTGAGAGTGTTTGTTTTAGGTGAAGTCAGTGCTGGAACAGAATGTTGTGAACCGCAGGCCAGACTGTGGTTCTGCGGTTCAGCTTCGACCTGAATGCAGACGGCTCTGTTTGTTTTGCTTTTCCGTTTCTCAGGGAGAAATTTAGACGCTGCCAAAGTCCTGCGCTCACACCCAAGGCACGCAAATAAAACCCCTTCACACAGAAAAAAAAAAAAAAAATGTACCTGGGTGTAGTCGCTACATCTGGACTTCAACACGGCCCCAGTGCAGGGGTACACATCCACTGCTGTCTCTGCTGTCCTGCTCTCATCTTGTAAAAGGGCTCTTTGGGAGATGAGATGGCATTTGATTGTTTCAGTGGCAGGATGTTTGTGTGTTTTGTTCCAAGCCTTTTCATAAATAGCAGTTTTTATGTTGCTGAGGTCAACTGGTTTTACTAGACTGGAGAGGCAAGTCCAGAGGCAAGGAGGCCTCCCCACCATCTGGCAGCCATAAAAGGGGGAGCAGGAGGTTTTTAGTGGGGGGTTTATGGGATGGCAGGGTGAGACACTGAGGGGAGGAGAGACAGAGTGGATGGTGGACTCTGGTTGCCCCCGAGTTGCAAAGCTTCCTCTGCAGTCTGAATGACAGGTCAGAAGTTCATTGCCTTTTTTTCACCCTGCATCTGCCTTGTAAGGTGAAGGAGGTGACAGTTGGTTCAGAGTTCGAGGGCAAAGGAGAGAACGTCACCGTGAAGCTGTTATCGCTGCTCTGAATAAAGATATATTCTGGGCAAGACATCTCGCTTTTGATTTAATGAGCTTGCTGTATTTTTAAAAGTGTTTCAGAAGACTGTGGCTTAGTGTGTGTGTGTTTGTGTGTGTGTCCTCTTGTTGTCGTGTTGCCGTCAGCTTGTTATGCTGTGCAGAAGATCAGACCTGAGTCCTACAGATGGTGCAGAATTATGTGGCTGCGTAAACACTGGTGATTCAATGGCTTGGTGTTGCTTGGTTATGTGTCATTCTGTCAAAGCACCATCTACACCACAGTGTAACGAACAGTAAGTTGTTTTGTACGACTACAGTTCCAGGCTCTCTCTTTTTGTCCAGAGACGGCCTTACAGTCAGGTGGTGGCTTTATTTTGTTTGCACATCTGACTTAAGCGGGAATAACAATATTGTTAAGCCATGAAAATACTGGAGTTTGAAGCCAGCGAGATTCTCATGGAGATTTCAGGGATGAAGACACTCCTGAGAGTCTCAGTTATGTTCTGTTGGAAGATTTCTTCCCCAGTTTTTAAGAGCCTGAGCTGGAGCTGTCTGGTCCATCTGAGGCTGGATGCTCAGCCTTATAGGTTTTCCAGAATGGGGTTATCATTGCAGAGGACTATGCTGCTTTGCTGACTCTGGCACTGATACCTCCCATAGAGATTTCATCTTTTGTTATTCTGCAGCTGAGATGTGTTAACCCTTTAGCCCTTTCAGGATATGTAGGTAATAGAAGGTTATGGAGCTCTGAAACACCTACTTCAACCTTGTGAAACTATATTTGATGTTTACAATATGGTCCCTTATATTAGAAAAAATAAGAGTCAATGTATTCATTATATAAATTAGTTATAGTGACCTCTTTCTCTTGCCAGTTTTCAGACCCTCTGCCGCTTCACACAGTTTGTATATGAAGAGAAGAAAAGTGCTGACAGCAAAAGAATGAGCGTGTTTGGCAGGCACGCCCTTGTAGGTTTCTGTGTCACTCAACTCTATTAAATTTTTAATCATTTCCTTGCTGTGGTATAGAGCTCAACATGGCCCTGCTCAGTCACACACTGTTTTAGGCTTGTGCTCTGTTCAGCTCACAAAACAGGGGGAATAGAAACTGAAAGGTAGAGATTTTACAAACTAAGACCAAAAAAAAAAGGGGGGGGGGGGTGAAGATCTGATTTTTCTCTTTAAATTACACATTTTCCCTTGTTACTGTTGAAAAATAAATCCCAACAGGAATTAATGCAGAATTAAAAATTATGCTATGTATCTATTAGCGCTGCAACAACTAGTTGATGGAAAATATAACAATGGCTATTTTGGTCAATTAATCTTAAACCAAAATGTTTGATGGTTCTAGGCTCTAAAAAGGTGAGAATTTGTTGAATTTGAATATATAGGATATAATATATTTTGAACTGTTGGTCAAACAAAACAAAGTATTTAATGACATTAGTTTGGGCTCTTGCAACAGATTTTCTTATTTTCTGGTGTTTTATAGAGCAAATGATGAACTGAAAATACAATCAATCATTAATCAATGATAGAAATAATTGCTAGTCACAGCCATAGCTTCTATGCTTCCCAGAGGCAAATGCCACAGTATAATCTGGAGGCAATTTATATAGCAGCACCCCACAGTGGTATGATTGTCATTCCAAAGTCTTTATTATTAGGTTTCTTGTAGTGTTACCAAAAATTATCATGACAATTGTATTAAATATACTTATGTTGCCCAGGACATTGATTGCACTTGACGAACTTCGAAGAAAGCATCAAAGGCACCTTCAAAGGCAGCCACTGTGAAAGACTCCAGCCACAGATTCACTGAGAGCCTCTCAACATACTTTGGCCTGTTTATTCGCTCGCATTTTGCATCATGTCAGCATCTCAAGTGTTAAGAAAAAGGGGTGAAATAAAACACTGGCCCTTGTTTGAGAGGCTGGAAATGAGGGACTCTGCTCTTGCTTTAGTGGTTCCGTCCACTGCAGTGATTCAGGGGATAAAAATGTGGCCTGTGTCTCTTTAAGAGCGCTGGCCTGTCTGCAGAATGCATCAGTCCTGTGGAGCAGACACAGGCCAGCAGGAGGAGGGGGGTTGAAGGGAGGAGCGTGGGGCTGTGCGGAGGGAGGGACAAAGACAGGAGGGAACAGCCGCAGTCTGGGCTTCCAGCCTCCTGGCTAGACTGCTGAAAGTTATTATTGAGTTCCTGTGTAGGGCCTCCCCTCCCTGTGGCATACTCCTCTGTGCTCACTACGAGGTAGATGGGGAGTGCGGGAGAGGCAAAGAGAAAAGTTGGCAGCCTCCCATGCCCCTTTGCAATGACCTTATATGCAACAAATAAAGGATAATTTTGTTTGATTCTGTGTTTTTGCAAGGGTGAAGCCTCTGAAAGCCTTGTAATACTGAGAGAAACCACACACGCTAACAGCCATACAGCTGCTCGACAGCAGCTGAAACTACGGCCTAGCTCACTGTTGTCTTAAGTTACAGTTTAGCAGACATGTCCTGTTTCCTTAGGAATGGCCTTAACTAGTCAAGACAAGAAGGTTGACGGTTCACCAATGAGAAAGCAGTGAACTAAATCCTCTCCTGGCGTGCTAAGTGATGAGTATGATTCAAGGACAGGTGGTGGGAGGGTATCGACTCCTTCAGTCTCCTTCCAATGACTATGTCTTCACAGTGAATGGCAGCCATGAATTCAAAAAAAAAAAACTGTGACTTCTGAAAACATGGATTTGTGAATACAGACTCGCAGGTTGTTAACAGCTAACAGCGAGTTTTAATCTTTTTTGTAGCACAAGCTAGTTTGCATTTTTGGCAGCACTCTGTGTAATTAGTCTCTTGTAGGTTATGTTGTCAGCATCCCGCTTGCAGCTTGCAGGTCTCAGAGATTTGCTGTCCGGGGAAAGGCCATGGAGATTACATAGTAACACACATCATGCCCTCCTCTCAGGCCTGTGCCTGCCTGCAACACTAATCCCTGGCCTGCCTTCCCGTTTAGCGGCAACATTAGGGCCACAAAGCGCCTGCGTCTTTCCAACTCAGCCCACCAAGAGAGAGACAGACTTTTACGTAATGCTCTGTCCGGTGTATTTGTTCTGAACCTGCTGTTGCTTTAAGCGAGGCTCCCTCAGGTTAACAGTACCCAGCTGCTGCCTGTCCTACTGTACTGAACTTGTCATGGCTCTGGCTCAGAAAAAAAAAAAAAAAAAAAAAAACCCTGAACCCATGCAGCACCTGAGGCTCAGCGGGGGCCGGCGAATCCATTTCCCTGCACATATCTTCTGTAGCATGTCACATGAGTCCTGATTAATCCCAGCATGTGTCTTCATTCACGGTCAGCGCCATCATTCGGCCTCTGTTTTAAAGCCTTCTCGGGCAGGGTTTGCAGGAAAGCTGGGCGAGGGGGGGAAAACCCTGGCGTTGAAATGGGTATTTTGTGGAGTTCTGTTTGTTGAGTCAGAGCTTAGTTGGGCTCTACTGTTATGTGGTTGCCATGGAGAAAAACACAGGCTCTTGTGCAATAAAATCATCCAGGAAAAGACATTTCCAAGAATTTTTCAGAGTCAAGAAACAGACGGCAAATTGCAGAATTCATGAGGTGCTGCGGTCCACCACCCGCCCCTTTCAGCCCTCCATTTTAGAGCGCTTGTATTCATTTTATGGAAGCTGCAAGGCTTGAGCCCTCTCACCTAATTACTTCTGTAAGCAGATATGTTTTCCTATGAACGGAGGAGGGAAACAAAACCAGTGTTTAAGGATGGAATGTGTGATCTTAGGAACGGATGTTGTGGGTGTTTTATCCCCTATTTCCCTTACAGACAATTCCTTGAACAAGTGGAAACAAGTGAAATGCTATTTGATCTCTGTCAAATATTACTGTATACACATACTCGCGCTGTGAGGCCCCCGAACATTTGAGTCTGACTGTTGCTCTGCCAGAGAGAGCAGAACATTTTCAGAGGAAATAACTCCCGCTGTAGTTTGGAAAATGTGTTGACAGTTAATTGGTTGAACACTTATAAAAACCCACTGGCTTTCTTGTTTTTTTTTTTCTTTCTTTTCAGTTGCGTCAAAGCTCCTTATTGCTCTTTAATATGACTTCTTTTATTCTTACTGTTTCCTGTGTATCTGAATGGGCCCATTAGCACTTTTCAAATAGGGCAGCTTTCTGGTTGGGTTTTTCTAATATTAGAGAAATGTGTAAAATGTAGTGGTGAAGTAGGAGAAGCTTTGATTCTAGCTTTCAAGCTTTTGAGCTGAATCTGAAGTTCAAAGCTAATTAAACATCCTCCTTCCACCACCAGGAGTCCACAGCATTAACTTTTATAGTATTTCATTGTTTGAATGGTCATAGAAAAACAAGAGTGTTGGAGATTAGGTTTTCTAACCTGGTGACCAGGAAGGCAGCATTTCAACAGAATGACCAAAGCGGTATCTATAAATTTCAGCAGGATTTATTGCCTCGGTTCAACCAATTAGCTCCCGAGCAGTTTCTCAGGACGTATACTGTGTTGGTGAGATGACATCACATGGGACCCTGAGTGAGCAGTGACCCTAACTTCACCTCACCCTCTCACAGCTTTTATGGCCTCCTCCCTTAAATTCCCCTCTGCCCCCGTCCCGTCCCCTCACACCTCTTAACCTCTGGTATTCATCCCATTTTCATCTTTCCAAATAAACCTGCCACCTGCCCTCCTCTCCACTGGCTGCTCGGGGGGCATGTGGTCATGTGGCTCAGCTTACCATGAAGGCATGGTGGCACAAACCACAGCTCAGCTGACCGGTGAGCTGCTTTACCATTTAAAAAAAAAAAAAAGGCCAGCTCTCATTGGTTAGATGGCTGTTGCTGATTTGCTTATGGCTGAAATTAGCTGTGTGTTACTGTGCTGACGATTATTATTTCTCAGATTCAATTACTTGAAGCACCAGGTTTGCAGAAAGTACTGTATTGGGTGTTAGTCTGCCATATGAAATTATAAACTAGAAACAGAGAGAATGTCTCGTCAGGAGCGGAAACGATTAGTCTATTGATTAGTTGATCAACAGAAAAATGATCGCAACCATCTTGATAATTGATTCATCAATTAATTTTTTATTCAAGTAAAACTGAAAAGTTTCTCCATTTTTCACTTCTAAATGATTGCATTTCTCTGTATTATCTGATAGTGAAGTGAATATCTTTGGGTTTTGGACTGTTAGAACAAGCTATTTGATGATGTTTCCTTTTGGGAATTGTAATCTACATTTTTCACTACTTTGCATCATTTTATCAATCAAACGATTAATTGATTTATTGAGAAAATAATTGGCAAATGAATAGATGATGAAAATAACTGCTGCCTCAACAAACAGTAAGAAAGAGTCAAATATTACAACATACATCATGAGTTTTTACTGATAAAAAAATCATGTCATGTTTTCTTGAGTCAGGAGTCATTAGGAACAATGGTGGTCTGTTTTATCCCCTGTACTTAGTTGTTAGAATGGAGATGCGACTGCCCATCTGGCCCGTCAATCTCTCAGACACTGGAGGTCTAGACCCGATGATCCTGACCTGTTGTTAACAGTCATCGTGCAGTTGCTCTCCCTCCCCTCCGTCAGTCTCCCAGGCCTCCTCCTGTCCTGGCTTCCTTACCGTCTCTGCCCTGTGAGGGAGGCGGAGAGGAGTCGTCCAGTACCAGGTACTGCAAGTGATATAATGGTCTGTGTATTTTGAGTTGTTACTGTTTGGGTTGTGTAGAGGTTATCCAGTGACATTTTAATCGTCTTTCTGCCTTCTTTCCCGTGGCATTAGTATTAATCTGTGGGATTAAATCTCAGCCAGTCAGACACTGGACTTGCTGTCTTGTTGTAGAGCAGAGGGGGAGCATGCTAACAGTGGGAACGGCAGCGCACACTTTCCTGCATACACGCAGGGATGTGCTTATCAGTGACAAACCAAGGTTTTCAGTCTGGAGACATAAGACCTCTGATGAGAGGATGGTTTGTTAACACACTGAACTGTCTGGGAAGGGACAGTTGTTCTCTATCACTGAGAAACCAGGTCGGTTTACTTATCATGTGGAGTACTTTTCAGCCTGGGGAAACCATTGTATAATATCTTTGTCAAAGTCTAAGAAAATCATTGTGATGATGAGAATGTAATATTTAACAGAAACTAGGGACATTAAGAAATACGAGATAAGATCATTTTACACACATGAAGTGCAGACCTCGACCTAGATATTTCTTTTTTTTTGTCGTGAAATATGCCTGTTTATTTCAAATTCCTTCTTCTGGAATTACTATACATATTATGCCAAAATTACAAATGGTCGTGTATCCTTGTTAATCTCATCAAAGCAAACTGAGCTGTATTCAGTCATTTTATATTTAGAAATCAATTCCTTGTTCATCTATGACAAAAATAAACTGGCACAGCAGTCCAAGAAAAGATTTACTGATTCACAGCTGTATTGTTTACATTGTAGTTGAGAGGTATAGAAGAAGCCATTACTTACTTACTATTTACCTTCTTTTTTTTTTCTCCCTTTAAAATTTTTTTTTGAATGGCATCTCACAAAGCCTTTAAACTATGTGAATTATAATAATTTAAATATAATGAAATGCATCACCGGCAGAGAATCAGATGAGGGTCAGTGAAATGCCAAGGGATTAAGCTTGCATGGCAAAGATGGCGTTGGCACTGCTGCATAACAGAGATCACGTTCTGTGAAGGCACGCACTCATGTGAAAAAGTCAGGAAATTTCCGCAACACCGCTGCATGATACTTGATCGAAGTAGAAAAATACTGATTGGTTTGTAATTTTGGACGGACAGTAAAAACACAGAAGGCCTGGAGAATTTCTCTATTTTAGGTGTGGGAAGTATTCTCACACATGCCTATCTGGTAACCAGTTTAGTCGCCTTGACAATGACTTTCTCACAGCTTTTCTCTTAATTTAATTCAAGAGCACATAGACAGTCTGAATTACGTGTATATTCCAGTGGTGTTGCAGCACAAAACCACCTGGTCACAGCTCTTTCTTTAATCAATGGATAGTGTCGCGTAGAAGATGGAGAGGAGAGAAAAACAGAAGTATTTACATAACTAAATATTTTATTTGCTTGGCTTTAACCCAAATCACTACTCTACTCAGTTATAGTGAGATGTTTTATACCCACAGTTGAGTTTTAATTGCCTTATAAATCAAATTTCCTCACAAATTCTCAGAGACTCTTTCTCTTTTTTTTTTCATGATGTTCCTGAAAGTTGCATGAATATGTTTTTGAGTAAGAATTAATTTTACCATGAGCACTAAATTAAGTACAGAGAGTCTTTTTCTCTCTCTCTCTCTTTTTCTCTGTCTTTCGCTTTAACCTTCATCCCCTCCAGCCTCCTGGTTAGCAGTGCAGCTGCTCCTACATTATAAGTGTGCTAAATGTGAACAGAAGCATAAAGACATTGTGTATGTGTGTGTGTGTGTGTGTGTGTGTGTGTGTGTGTGTGCGCGCCTTTTATTGGTTCCCTCAGATCATGTAGTCTGATGTTTAATTCTCTTATTCCAATAGTACAGCAGGGGGGCTCAGACAACTATCTGCTGAATTTGGCGCTATGTGCATCTATAAATACACCAGTCACAGAGCACGTTTCATTTCCTAAGATTACTTTCACTCACAACCATACCAAACATGCTCATGCTAATAATGTATAATCTGTGGAGATATCTGTTTCATGTCTTCTAGTTTATGGTTTCCGTGTCTGTTGAAATAACTTATGAGCCCTTTTTTTTTTTTTAACTGTGAGGCCATCCGCTGAGGGAAAGAGTGATTTGGACACCACTATCAACATACTGTAAGAGAGGCAGGCGGGCGGGCATGTACTGTTGTTATGGTTGCCATGTTTGGACCTGAATTGGAATTCATTTCTCACCACGCAGTTGTACAATAATCTTTCTTTTTGTTTGCTTTCACCGGTGAGATGATCTTTCCATGCACACGCAGGCAGCTCACTGTTTTTTCATGATGAGAAAACTACATGTCAGCAAAGGATTATGAAGTTTAGTGTGTCTTATTCGTTCTCATACACAATAGGATGAATTGTATGATCGCACCGAATGAAGCGAATTAACTTAAACCTAACCTAAAAATAAACCTAAACCTAACCTAAAAAACGACTGGAATGAGTGGCCAGTGCAATAATATAATATGAATAATACAATATAAAATACTAACTGAGGATAGGAAATCCAGAGACTGTATCTTATGTTAGTGTAGAAAATAAAACTTCATTTAAAAAATATTTCAAACATTGGATTTGCTCCGGAAATTAGCAAAATAGTCTAAACCTAATTTGCAGATTTGCTTAGTCTTTTTAAAGATTAAGGCTCATTGAATGACAAAAACAACTTAATGAGAAGGATATTTTGCTGTTTTAATGCAGCTATAACCAATATTTTCATATTAGCGATGCATTAAATTATTAATTTATGCCAAACGTGTTGATTGTAATGATGAAACAACAGAGAATTATCACCAGGCTCTGCTGTTCTCCTCAGCTCTGTGGAGCTTTATAATAGCTTTCAGCTCCATGTTTTGGGTTTCTTGTCCACAACTTTATTGTTTGGGTTCTCTCTCATTGCATCATTTTTCGTTGCAGCAGGCAGCTAAAACAAAAAAGCTCTAAAAAATCTGCTGCCCCCAAGTGGCCAAAACAATAGTTATTGCAGTTTTAAAATCAAGTGAAGTCAAGACAGTTCAAAACCATTAATTTGCCTCAGATGGCTTTACAATCTGTACAGCATGTGACACCCTCTAATGTTAGGCCCTTGATCCAGATAAGGAAGTTACTCCACCAATAAATAAATGAATAAATAACATAAGGAGGGGGGAGAAACCTGAGTGAGCGATCCACGTTTGAACAGAATGACAATATTAGGTGAACAAAGTACAAATATATATGAATAGTGCGGGAATTACCCTAACAGGTTCCTCTGGGGCCATTAGATCATTAATTGTCCATACACAGCTCACGGCTCACGCTATGAATGGCTGACAAATGGAGAACAGTACTTTAACACTCTGTTCTTCTGCCTTGAAGCTATATATGTCAAGCCATGTGGACCTGATGGGATATTTTCCACCTTTAGGAACAGCACTTCATCCTCCGTCCAACTCAGACCTCATCAAGTCTCAATCCTAAAGACAATTAGGACAATCCAATTAGCTTTGCTGTAATGCCTACCTTACGCTGAGCCCCGTGGCTCTCTTTGTGTGTCCATATACTGCTGTGGCTAAGTGCAGCTACGTAAACAGTATATCCTCAAACTGGACACAGCAGAGACAGAATACATTGATAAATTAAGCAAGCATTTAAAGAGGGGAAATGGAGGCTTGTGTTGCAGTTGTGTGGAATAGGGATGAAGTTTCAGGGATATTCTGGGCAGACACCAATAATTTTACCCCAGCTGTTACGAGGTGGCCACAGGGCTTTATATAAATCAAGGGACTGTCGTACAATTTATGCAGTGAAAGTTGAATAGAGAGCTCAAGGCATCCCTGTGACCATCCACACCAAACTACAGGGATCAGATTACTAAAACTAGTATTCTCTCACTTCCAACTAAGGCCGTCACCCGAGTGAGCTGTGCCAGTTGGTGTGCCCTTGAGTGGGACAACTCCCCACTAAGCACATGTCGATCTGGGGATTACATTCAGGGGTTTAGGAGGGAAAAGGAGGTCGTAATCTGAAACTGTTGTGTCTTGTTGCTGTGCACTTTTCTTAATGCCATGCTATCGTGCAGCATGCGTTGGTATTGTATGACTGCTGCCCGAGGAAGTTCAGCTGGGGAAACTATTTTTGTCTCAGTAGATAAGTGCTGCCCCTTGTTTTGTTTCCCAATGATTTCATTTGAGTTTTTTTAGTGCCACAACAGATGCTGGAGGTTTCGATTTTAGCCTGCCGTCATTGACTTTCCCATGAGAAAGAAAAATTTAGACATGTCAACAAGTCAAGATTACATAAAGGAGGTGGAGGGTAAAGATATTAAAAGGAATAGTTTGACATTTTGGGAAATACACATATTCACTTTATAGCTTAGCTTAATTTAGCTTATCTGAGTTTAGCATAAAGACTGGAAACAGGGAAAAACATCTTGCCTGACTAGGTAACAAAATCCACCTTTCAGCACCTCTAAAGCTCACGACTTCTCTTAGGCTCGCTATTTTCTTATTTAGAATAAGGAAAAAAGTATATTTCCCAAAATGTCAACATGTTCCTTAAATGAAAAGGATTATTTATTTTTCATTTTATTTCAAAAATGAAAATTTCAAAAGTTTTTATTTAAAAAAAAAAAAAATTTTTTTTTTAAGTATTTATTTTTTGCTTACATTTCAGAATGCAGTGATATAAACCACAATAATTCCTAAATGTCAGTTCAGGAGAAAGGGCCTCACCTTAACCACACCTTTTACACACCTGTCAGGCCTCATACCTAGTTAAGCCATCTTGTTTGTCTCTCTGTTTCTTTCATCCCTTTCAAATCATCTACCTCTTCCCTCTTCTCCTATCCCCTATCCCAAGCTTCTGTCTCTCCTGCCTTCTGCGTCTTCTGCTCAGGCTCCTACTTATCTATGTCTGGCAGCAACTGGAAATACTCTCTACTGAGAAAATACTCCCTATGATAAGTGTTTGCAGTTTAAACATTTGCACAACACATGACAATTTTTCAGAGAAATCTCAGAGACAGACATATCTGAACCTGGGTTCAACCCTTTAATCGCCAGTATCTGTGGCTTGGGTCTTTTATCGTGAAGCTCTCAACCAACCAGGCTCAAGATATCATGGTTTGACTTAATTTAATTTCCTAAAAACCAAATACCAGAGCTGATTTAGTCAGTGGTCAATAATCAAATATCGTTGATTAGCTCCATGTTCAAGTGAAATAACAGTTGAATCCCCATCACGCTCCAGTTAGCACAATATCGACAAATTATTCTTCAAGCAGGTCAAACGCTGTGCTCTTAGAATAGATATTGATATGTTTGCCATGTGTTGTCTCTGTGATTATCTGCCATGCCAGCATGAAAATAGCTGAGGCTTATCCCGGTATTACCACGCCTTTATGTGGTACTAATTAAAAAATAAACCATGTCTTCTCTTGCCCAGCTGCTATTAGACAGTATTTAGCCTACAGGTTCGCTTTGAAATGCTCCCTCATTACAGCGCCTCAAAGAAATATCATACAATAGGGAGATGAAAAGGGCATTGCTTGAATGGAGTCTTAAAGGGGAGGCTGTACTTGGCCTTCAAGTATACATTCCTTCAGCTCAGTGCTTCCTCTGTGGTCCCACTCCCCTGGCCCACCCCCCTCCCACTCAAGTCTCAGTTCCCACAGGGGACGCAGCCAAAGCAAACTCCTCAGAGGAAGTCTCCCTCTCTTAGCAGTGAGAGAGACACAGCGAGCAAGAGGGAGGGAGGGAGGGAGGGAGGGAGGGATGTCCTATCATCTGGCTCAGTGGGACCTGCTAGGCAGTAGGATGTGTGAGGAGGGTGTTATGACTTCGTGGCCATGCTATGTCTATGATGTGGTGGTGAGTAAAGCCCGTGCGGCTGCTCTCCTGTGAGGTCAGTGTCAGATTTAGCCAGCAGGTCCCTTGTGGTGTCTGGGAGTGTCTGTTTTCTGACTCTATTATGTCTAGCACTCATAGCCTTCCTGGAGCTGCAAACCTCAGGGTAGAAATAGCACCAGACAGACAGACATCCTTTGTCGGGAAAACAACAGTCATGTCAGTAATTACAGAGTCTGATTACACCAGGGCAGCAGTTCTTAGAAAACCACTGGCCTTGAGTCAGGCAGGTGAGGGGCCGAGTCACCAGTGCTGGGCAGGACAGAGTCAGCAGGAGGTCTGGGTTAAGAGAATTAACCTACAGTAGCAAAACCAAACAGTATGCTGTGTATGAATGGGTGTGCGTGTGTAATGCGGTGACTGGTTAGACAGGTAGAGAGATGTGTGAGTCATAGAGACATGAGGGGCGTGTCCAGACAAACACAGCATGTATACCTCATGCAGCTACCACCCTATAGTATAAGAGACAGGAAAGAAATTAGAAGGTGGTAAATCATTTTTTGTACAGCAGACTAGGAGTGCAACTAGGGATTATCTTAGTCGTCTGTTAATGGATTGATGAGTTTTTTGTAATCAGTCACTTTAGTTATAGAGCGTATTTAAACACAATTTTTGTAATAAGCTTTATGGTGAGTTTCAGCTCATTGTTAAAGTTGTCTGGCTGCAACTACTTGTCCAGCACAAAACAGCTGGTGAATATAGCGGAGCATTCAGACAAGTGAATGCTAAAGATAATCCATAGCTGTGTAAATAAGCACACTTCTTAAAAGGTCCGTTTATAATTTAGTCCATGAAATGTCAGAAAAGTCTAAAAAAAAAAACACTAACACCGACAATCCAAAACCTTCAGAAATATTCAATATATATAAAACAGAAAAAACTGAAAATTCTCACTTTTGAGAAGCTTGAACCTGATAAATAAATTTGTTTCAGAACTACAGCAGACTTTGGTTTCTGTAGTTCAGGTATGCAGTTGCAGACCTGACTCACACCTTCACCCTTGAGCACCTTGTACCAGATACACACACACACACACACACACACACACACACACACACACACACACACACACACACACACACACACACACACACACACACACACACACACACTGACACACACACACATACCCACCCACACACACATATGCATGTCTACACCCGCAAACACCCACTTACCCACACGTCCCGACACCCACTCATAGCTGTGTGCGCACACACACACATTCAAGCGTCTGGCATTGTATTAAAAAGCTGTGAGACATGATTCATTACCAAACAGGCTTCTCACCTAATGCAAAATGAGGTTTGTCATTAATTTCCATCTTGAGGTGATTACAGTGAGCAACGATTAAGGTTTCACAACTACATGCAACCCCGAAGGAGTGTTTTCCATTGAGGATTTTGAAGGTAGACAGAGTAATCATTTGTCTTGAATCACACACGCAGACGAGGAGATGGGAGTGTTTGCCATTCCTGGAGGCAGAATGTCATAGTAGTGAGTAAGAGAGCAGCAGGCAGGTCTGTGCTGGCCTCTGCGCCTGCCTAGGTAAACATATCCTCTGTCTGACAAGTGCAGACCTGAGGGCTCTTGAGGTTAGCTACCTCAACACATGACCCTGGAGCTTGCCACACACACACAGATGTACAACACATACAAGAAAAAGCTCCCGAGATTCACTATTTTGTGGCACTTAACAAGGCAGATGCTTTCCTCTCCAGGTTTTCCAAGCACAGTCTCTTGCAGACATTACATGCATCTGCAGCCCTGCGTTAACTTGTAATTCTCACTGAACACTTCAGCTCAATCGTCTGTCAGATCTGAGTGCAATTACTTTAATTCGTCTCCCCCTCTGTCTCCCTCTGTCTCTATATTGCAATATTTCTGTGGTTCGGGGAGTCGATCTGCTCCACCTGACGGCGCCTCTTCTGCCTGGCAGGGAGCAATGTAGCCCTACTGGCTGCCAGCCAGACCAGCTTGAGTGTCTGCTCAGCTCAAAGTCCTGCTCTCACACACACACACACACACACACACACACACACAGACACACACACACAAACATGCAGACATGCCAAGCTCAGAGACTGAATGCTTACACAGACACATCTTCTATCCTCCTTCCCTCTCTGTGACTTCTCTACTGTTTTCATCTATTTTCCACCTTTCTGTGACTCTCGGCTCTTTTCCTGCAAGTATTAAATGACTGAAATGAAAAACAAATCAGTTTTGGACAAAGCCATGTTCTGACAAATCCATGTGTTGCTTATGAATAATGCCATTTACAGTCATACAGTATCATTTTTAGAAGTTGTGGGCTCTTGAAATATCCGCTGTACTCCATGATGTAATATCTGCACTTTATCTCTGCAAGCATGATGATGATTAACCATCCATTCTCTCTTGCTCTCCTCAGTCTCCCAGCCCGGTCCCTGCCAAGAGGTCCAAATTCGATAAATTACAGTCTCCATCAGCTGACAAAGACAGGAAACCTGACTGGTTACAATCCCTCTCAAAGTCTGCACACAAGGTTTGTACACTCTTTGTCCGTGTTGCTAGAGTGAAACTGGATTTGCTGTTAAACTCAAACATCAAAAGGGTGACGTAAAAGCCGTTGTCTGTTTGAATCATCACATTATCATCCTATGTATGACCTGATCATTTGGCTTTGTTAAATGAAGAGGGGCCTTTGAGTGTGTTCGTCACGGCTGATTTAATGTTCCAGTGGTAGTTTACTGTGGGTTTATCCAAGCTTGTTGTTGTGTTTGTTGTTCCAGGACCTGAAACAGGTCCAACTGAAACAGAGGCCCTCTGCTTTCCGCCCCTGGTCTCCTAAAGCCGCAGAAAAAGAGAAACCAGCTACTCAGAATGAGGTGGAGAGGTGAGTCATCTGAGAGCAGTTATAGTTTCCATTTTAAAGACATAATATGTGTTAAACTGAACAAATAAGCAGTGAAATGCTTCAAATGTACCCCTATTGCTTCCATAGGTCCTACTCTAAGAATCAGGAGACTTTGGCGGCTCCTAATCTTACACTAGCTCCTCTGGCCCCTCCGGTCAATCCCAGGGACAGCCACGCTCCTGGCAGGGGACCCCCAGCCATGTCCAGGCCGCCCCAGGAGCCGCATAACGGGGAAGTACAACCTGCAGTAAAACCGTCCCCTTCCAGTACCACCAACCGAGCCGATGATATGGACACAGATGGAGAGATTGACGTAGATGACTGTGATGATCGTGAGTACCACCCATCATCTGGAGTTTGGAATAACTCAGAGAGGTTGAACATTACAAGAGTCAGTCCATATAAGATACTGATTTTACTGTTACAACTTTTATTACACATAGTGAACCCCACAGGAAATGAGCCATAGTAGAGCCGGCTCAGGGTGATTCCTGTGCAACTGCGCCCCCTGGTGTCAAATTGAAGAAATACAAGAGAAATAAAAGATGGCGATACAAGAGCAAAATCTAAAAGTATAGTACGAATGCAAACTTGAAACTGACCTAAACAGTGAAGGTTCAATTGTTTCAGTGGTGTTCAAAGGTTCAATGGTGTTGAATAAGGGGCAGCTGAGTTCATATTACAGGGCTGGGGTGTTACATCTGAACAAAAGGGTTGGGAGGCTGTGCTTTATCATACAAAATATAATTCTAAGCCTGAGAAAAATTTGGTGATAACCTTTTAGTTTAAGTACTGTTTTCTCTATAGGTGCTGATAGCTTTGTCACAAAAACAGCCCACCTTTCCACCTCGGCTAATTCTTTGAGAATTAACACAACATTTTTGAACTTTAATGGATGTCTTACTAATGAGAAATCTTTCTCTCCCTCAGGTCCAGTGCCACCTTCCTCCTTAGCTTCTCCCCCATCAGCCTGCACCGGTGTGTCTCAGACTCTGACCCCTCAGAGTGTTGCTCGAGCTCAGGAGGGGCCTGTGTGGCTGTCAGGGCCCGTTTGCCCAGAGATAGACACCCTGAAACAGATGCTGTATGCAGGCCTGGACACCAAAGAAGCCAGGGAAAAGCTGCTGCAGGAGATTGTGAGGATGAGAGTTAAGCAGGAGGAGAAGCTGGCAGCTGCTGTGCAAGCTAAACGGAGCCTTCAGCAGGTATCACATCCTGTTCTTGTGGAATACTGTACAACGTTACAGTAATCTCTCCGTGAATATCAGTGTATCAAACATGAAATAATTCTGATGTTTTTTTACAGGAATTGGAGTTCGTGAGGGTGGCTAAGAAAGGCCGTCTTCGTGAGGCCATCGAAGCCAAGCGCAACCTGCGAAAGGAGATTGAACGCCTTCGTGTGGATTGGGAGAGGAAGATGAGGGACGCGGAGGAGTCTTGTGGGCGGCTGAAGAGAGAACTGGAGATGGAGAGACAGCTGCGCGTTTGCGACAAAGGCTGTGAGGCTGAGCGTCTCCGGGTCAAGTACTCCACTCAGGTAAGATGTCTCCAAGACGGCTGAGATCCCTAAAAGATAACAGATCGTTGATCCTGTCACTTTGGTGCGTTTCATTCATACTGACTGCTCTCCGTGTTGGGTTGTGTTGTGCAGATTGAAGAGTTGCATGTGCAGCTACAGCAAGCGGAAGCCGATCGCGAGCAGCTGAGGCAAGAGCTTCAGCGGGAGAGAGAAGCTCGGCAGAGCCTGGAGAGTGTTGTTAAAGATCTGCAAGTCCAGCTGGCGGTGCAAGCCAACGGCAGCTCTCCTGGAGACTCCAAGGACGCTAACACAGACACACACAGACAGACCACACAACTTACCAATGGATCCTAAAGTTGCACATACAAAACTTGAGAAAAGGACTCAAACAAAAGGAGCATGATAAAGGACTTTGTTGCACCTCCTGTTAGGGAAATGAGACTCAGCAAAATGCAAAGTCAATTTTGTAGAGGAAAAATCTGTCATATATAATATGATATGATATTAATCAATATTATTATGACAATATATGAATTTAATGAAATGAACTGGAAAGTAGCATGATGTCTCAGCATGTTGTCGAGCGTGAAACTAAGAAAGACTTCTTCAGTGATGAACACATCTCTCCAGTAACGTCAGAGCCCTCGGTTAGACACCTGACGCTGTCCAAGGATTTTATTTTGGTATAAGCTATTCTAAGATGTGCAAATATAGCCACATAACACTACTTGAATATGAAGGGAAGAAACATGTTGCGCCTGGTGAAACGTGAGCAGATGATAAAACTCTTGGTGCCACAAAATATTGGTACACTCAAAGGTGTCATTGCAGACCACTGGAATCAAGAGACACCAGTTTACCACTATTTACTTTTAATATCAGCTTGCTTTTTATAACTGTGTAGAGGATGTACTTTTTAAGAAATATTGCTTGCGCAGCACTGTTATTCCACAGGCAAGAAAAAACATCCATAAACAAACATGTACGCGTGTATACCAGCTTGTCTACCTTTTGTATTTTATAAACCTGAAGTATTGGAGGTTACGTGGGCTGCCTTCAGGTCCACCACTGTTTTATGCTTTAGATATTTTATGGAAGTGTTACTTTTTAATATTATGATGCAACTTTATTTGTTGTTTGAACATTGTTTTCCAGTAATGTTTTTGCAACCGAACCATGTGATGAATAGTAAATATTCTTGCCCACATTAGTGCAGATAAGTCTACAAATGCCCTCCTAAAAGAAAAAAAAAAAACTTAAATAGCTGTCTGTATTTGTTGAAATGCGGTACTTCTGATTTTCTATTGAGTATTGTAAAATAATTTATATTCTATAATAATTTGCTGCCTATCAACAGAAAGCATTCATTTTTAGTCACTGGTTTTAGGGCTCTTAAATCAACAAATGCTGTTTATATGAACAACATTTCTACATATATACAAAATATGGATATATATTTTTTTACTTTAAGAAAAGGAATTGCACTTTTTAAAGAAAAGAACCTTGCATTGTGCATTGTACTCCCTGTTACATTTTTCAAAACACAAGTTAACATGAATTTTGAATTTAACACACTTTCCCTCAGTATCCTCTGATGTAAATACAATGATATTGTAAATAAGATATTTGTTCGTATGTTTGCTTGCTCCAGACTTAAACTGATTATGAATATTATTTTTTGCTCTTACTTGAAACCAAAAAGACTATATTTGGATTTGCAAAACTGCAATTTCATTGTTGTATCCCTGAGTATCATTGCAATCACAGGGCATTTACCAGAATGGATGTAAACCATAAATAATTGTGAACTTGACCTATCAGTAGTTTTTGTAGGTTTGACACATGAAACAGAATATTATAATTTCTCCCTTGATTTTGTTTATTTGAGAAGATCTTTATTATTTGATGAATTATAGATTATATATTACACCACAGACCAAAAACTGAAAAATGGATTTGAATTCTCAGCACCTCCAGCTCCCTCATCAGATAGAGTAGAAGCAACACCTTCTCATGGTTTCAACCTATAGGTGCTCTCGTATATTTAGGCAAGAAACACTTTTATGTCTTATCATTATGATACCCTCACTCAGTATTTGTTGGGTACAGTGTAATAGCAATATCCATTTTGTTAGCTGATGCTGTTGTAGTTTGGTTTGGAAGTGGGGTTTCACTTGCCTCTTATTTCAATGTTTTCTTTTTCCTTCGGAAAACCTGTATAATACCCATTAAAATCTAAGTCAATCCTACATGGTTCTGAGAAGTGTTTTTCATTTTCACCGCAATGGAACCAGTGTTTGTGCATGTTTGTGTGTGTTTTGATGCATTTTTTGCCATGCTAGCATCATAGCTCTAGTGATGTCAGTGTTGCATTCAGACTGAAATGTCTCTACAATTGTTATTATTGGATGGATTACCATAAAAATGTATACATATAATTTATGTTCCCCAGGGAATGAATGGTGATCATCTGATTTTTCCTTCAGTGCCACCAGCAGGTTGGATGGCCATGAAATTTGGTACAAATGATGAATCCTAATAACTTTGTTGTTAGTAAACCATGACAGTATGACAGCATGCATACTGCACCAGTACCCTGAAACTGAAGCAGGTAAATGAATTCAACAACCATTAAATTGATTATTTAGCCCCGTGCTTTTTCTACTCTGATAACTTACAAGCAATTTAGATCTGTGGCGTCTTCAGCCAAGTTCATGAAACTTTAGTATTTATTAGTTGTTGTTTCCCTAATGATAATTTTGTTGGCCCAACAAAGGTGTTTTTACTTATTCTGGCTGATTAGGTTTCTGCTCAGATGGAGCAAAGCTACGAACAGACATTTTGAGTTGTCAAAGCAGGAACAGCACAGGTGTATTTAATAGCATTAACGATGGCTGCCTTCCACTTAGCAGAGATCCTGGTATTGTGTGTGCTGGCTCTCTGGAATAACATAGTGGGACACTTAATTGAACTGAGCCATCGTTAATGTTATTAATGACACCTGTGTCTGCCGGAAAAGGTCTATTATGTCATATCCCTAGACTGATAGAAAGTATAGATAAAGGTATAAGTTATCCCAACCTGACAGGTACAACACACAAGATTCACAAAGACATAGTGTGAGTTTACCATGAGTGTGTAGGGTCTTTAAAGTAAAGCTGAAAGTTTGAAAGAGCAAATAAGTCTTTTGTGGAGTAGCTCTACTTATAAATGTTTTAAATATCAGTGGATCACCTTGTTTATAGTTACATGATGTAGATATATACATGTACTATGTGTCACACAGTCACCTCTAGGGGGAAATCATTGCACACAGTTGAAGAGTGGATATTTCCTGCTTGTTAATAGTCTAACGCACCAGTGTGACCTTAAATCCTAATACTGTATATCCTAATAACAGTTAATTAAAAGTATCAAAGTACAATTTCTATATTCTATAATGATTAGGACTGCCATAAGCTTAGTTAAATTAATATGTGAACCTTCCTTTCCCATTCTCGTTTCTTCAGAGGCTTACTGGTTGCGTGAAAATCCCTCCATGAAAGCAGGGCTGAAGCCTCCCTCCAGGATTACAGCTTGAGGAAGATTTAGTGACTGACACATGTTGCACACTTCCTCTCCGCAAGCCGTCTCTCAGTGCAAAAAAAATAAATAACAAAGGATCCATGGCTACTACACTGGATCAATTAACACAGGATGACGGAGAATGAACCTTCAGGATGGGAATATTGTTCCCTGATCCCATGTGGGGATACTTTAACCAGAAGAGGAGGATATGCTGACACTTTAAAAGCTGCATGAGAGACGCTGTCCTATAAGGAAACTTTGCTGAAGAGCCCAGCAGAATGAGGAGGAAGGTGGGTTCATGTAGTGTGAATGGGACGGGATAGTCGGACTCAAATGTACGATTCAGGGATGAACATCACCCCAGCGATGGCACCTCTGTCTCCAGGGCTGGGTTGCAGCCAGCCACTGTCCTCTTTGTCACCCAAGAAGACCACCTTTCAGTCTTTGGGATCTTTGCCATCAGGAATTTTCTCCCCCTCGCTGGCTAGGGGCTCCTTCCATCAGGCAAAACAGGCCTCGAGCCCCTTGAATTCGCCCACCCCGTCCATAATGAGCTCCCCAAAACTCTGGCAGAAAGCATCCATATCCAGACTCGCAGAGGAGTTTTTCTGGATTGGTGGCAGCGTGGTTGCACAGCCTAAATGGAGACTGGGTCAGATAGGTAAGACTCATCAATGACTCATTAAATAATTTTGCATTCTGGACAGGAGAGTGACTTTTGGTTTATGCCAGAGAGGAGGGGGTTGCAGAGAAGATAAATATGTGAATGACTTTTCCCAGATCAGGGTGTGAAAGTATTGGCTTGATTCTGGAGATGTTTCTCATTTGGAGGAAGCAGGACTGGACAACCTTTGTGATGTGTTGTTCAAAACTACTGGCAACAGACTTCATATTGGCAGACAGGGGACCAAGGGCACTCTGAATGGGATTAATGGGGTTTGGTGGATTGAACAATAATATATTACAGCAGACTGTCTGGGTCACAAGGTCTTGACGCACTGGATGACTTGGACAAGTGGAAGTATGTAGATAGAAAATAAAATTGGGCCTAAAACTGAACCTTGCAGTACGCCACATGTATGTTCTTTCTAAAAGGTAGGAGTAAAACCAACTAAGTGCAATACCCCTCATGCCAACCCAGGTTTTAAGACGGTCAATTAAAATGCCATGATCTGCAGTTTCAAAAGCTGCACTTAAGTCTTAAAAGAATTAAAATTGTGCTCTTTCTCCCCTGTAGGCTGCTGAAGAGAGGTCATTGGTTACCTTTAGGAGGGCAGATTAAAAAAAGACAGAGAGCCTACGAAATGTCCCTACTAGCATCTAAAACATGCTGAATGTTACTGCAGAATGTCAACAGGTTATTTAGCAGAAGCTGTAAACTTTTGTAAAAGGGAATTTATAACTGGACACGTATGAAATTAATGTGATATATTAAAACAACAACCTATGAATTTGAAACTAACCATTACAAACTCACTAAACACTATGTTAACATGTTATCTTCTTGTGAATGGCATCCAAAATATGGGTGTTCCACTTACAGTAAAACAGAACAGAGACGCAGGGAAGCTGGGAGGCCTGTGAGTAGATAATGGGCATATGGACAGTAGACAATCCTTAAGGATTAGCCTGAATGATGTGCCAGGTTGCGTCACATCAATCTGAGCTTCAGATTACAAACAAAGGTTACCTACTCTCAGCACACAAAACAATCACACCACTTCACCATGAATAAGCATGGCCTGAATGTTACAATAAAATTGTTGCATCTGAGATGCTTTTTTAGTACAAGCACTATGGACCCACCATTTAGATTTGGACAAAGAAATGTGGACAAATAATTTGAATCTTTGTGAGGCAGCTGATAATTGATTGATTTGTTTTTGTTTTTGGACAATAATGATTTTAGGGTTGTGTATCTTTTCCTTCTTGTGCTTCTTATCGTTAACACATAAACAGCTACTTAAATCCCTGTGTGACGCAGCCTATAATCTCACAAACAAGTGCTTGATGGTAAACCCCTACTTGTCTCGGTAGCTTCAGGGATTCCTTTGAGTTAGTCATAATGTCTTCCTTCACAAAATCACAACGCACGTACGGCAGCATTTCACATTACACACTCTTGACTAAATCAGTGGGAAAATGGAAAATCTTAAGCACCAACATGTTACATTTCACTTATAAACTTCACAGAAACACAATGTGAATGGACTTCATCTGATGTTTGGACTAAATAAATAACAATGTGATCATCCCACAACCATTTGACCACTGATCAATAATGTTTCTCTTTGTGCTCTCATGTAGTGGAGAGGTGTATGTGCACCATGCAGACTGGCACTCAGATGACCAAGCTGAAGGGGAAGAAGAAAGGACTGGTCCGATTCTTTTACCTGGACGAGCACAAATCCTGCATCCGATGGCGGCCCTCCAGGAAACACGACAAGGCCAAAAGTGAGCCATCACTACTCTGAATTTACAGAGCTGAACATCTGAGTGTGTATTTATCAGGCTGCTCTTGTGGATAGTTTTGGTTTTGAGGTTGTGCTCAAGATCAAACTATTGAGCAGTGCTCACATGTCAAGAGCGTAACTGCTTTAAAATCACCATTGCTAATAGACAAATTAGATCTATCAAAGATTAGGAGGGTAATAAATAGATTGAACCTCCTCTTCTCTCAGTGGGCCTACAGGATGCTAAGATAATTTCACTTTCATCTTGTGCTCTGTTATCTCTGTTCTGTAATGAGCTATTGTATTTGATACCCTGTGAATTACAATAAAAATGCATTCTATTACAGCATTATTTTAAGCAAACCTAAAATCTACATATATACTGTATATAATCCATTATAAATCTCGAAGGGCAATTATTTACATCAAATATTTCTTCATTTTCACTGTAAATAGCCCTGGTTAACCTGAAAAAGAAATTGTACAATGCATCTATATTTGAAGCTAATGAGTAGCGGATAAATGGAAGCAACACAAAAATGCTGTTTTTGATAAAGGACTGAAAGGGATTACATGCAGGCAATCAGAAATAAACGAAGACATTTACAAGTAGTTTTTCAGCACAAATAGAGTCTGAGGGCAATCCAACCTGTTCCAACCAAACACTTAGTAATTTAAAATGATGGAAAGCTCTCAATGATCAGTACAACCTTCCTTGATTATCTGTTTCAGTAACTATTGATTCCATCCATGAAGTCTGTGAGGGGAAAAAATCTGAGATCTTCAGGCGATACGCAGACAACCGTTTCGACCCAAACTGCTGCTTCAGTATTTACTATGGGGAGCGAGTGAAGTCCCTGGACCTTGTCTCCACCAACGCAGAGGAGGCCCGCACCTGGATCACTGGGCTGAAATACCTCATGGCTGGTATCAGTGATGAAGACAGTTTGGCCCGAAGGCAACGCACTCGTGATCAATATCCTTTATCTAGCCACTCGTGCACATGTTCAATGTCTAAATGACAATATGATTAACCGCTACAAATACATCACTTCATATTCAACTGATTATTTAGCCTAACAGTTATGATAACACACTCTGAACTGAATAATTAGACCAGTTGTACAAGCTGAACAATAGAACAACACAAATTAACTGACCTGATCATGAACCTTAACTGCAGCCTTACATGGTTACAGCAGACTTTCTCTGAGGCCGACAAAAACGGAGATGGCACCTTGAGCATTGGAGAGGTTCACCAGCTGCTCCACAAACTCAATGTGAATTTACCCAAGCAGAAAGTCAGGGAGATGTTTCAGGTAAGACTTACAACCAAGACCCACCATCAAAGCTACTTCTGAGCTTTTGTATATTTAGTAATCTAGTATCACTAATACAGCATCTTCTTACAGGAAATGTTGATTCATCCAATTTGGGTTGCATGGCTGCAAAACATAATTATATTCAACTGCATGATTTATCTTGTGGCATGAATGACTCTACCTTGGTAATGCACAGTAACAAAAAAATAAAGTAACAGGACTAAGAGTCTGCAGAGATGCCAACTCTGTGAAGCTTTAGTCAGCAGCAGCTGTGCTATGCACTAAATGCTGCATAGCATGCTTGCAATGCTGGTGTTAACCATGGTCACTATCTTTACTGAGTATGTTAGGATACTAATGTTCAATAGTCAGCACAAAAGTATTACTTAGACAAATGAGAATGGCATTAGTTTTGCATTAGTTTAGTTAATTGTCAATAGTTATTTGTCATAAACCAACTTGATGTTGGCAGTTTAAAGGCAATTCATCCAATATTTGTTGAGACATTTCATTCAGAACCACAAATGTCAAACTCATAGTGGAGTTAGAGAAAAAGTCAGGGGACTTCAGTAGCAGTACCATGACTATCTTTTCAAAATGTAATGGCAATGCATCTGTTGTTAAGACATTTCAGTCTGGACCAAAGTGGTGGACTGACCAACAGAATTCCACTGACACAGCCACGCCACACTGATAGCATGGCTAAAATAAATAGAGAGGTCTGTATATGGCAAAACATGGCATATAGCACAAAATGTTTTTAAACCAGAAAAGCACAGGTCCGCTTCCTCGGAGAACAAACTGGTGTAGGAAAGAAACGGGGGTGAAAGAATCGTTAAAACCTTTAAGCCAAAGAAGAGGGTTAACGGTGGAAAATCCTCGGTGTTCCCTTAAGAAGCCGAGTCTCAATGTGATCTTCACATCATTTTCGTCATTTAAGCAGTGAGACAAAAAAAAGGAGATGGAGCCAGCAGATAAATATGTATATACGGTATTTTGGCAGGAGGGTGCCACAGGAAGGCCATATGGCCACCGCTGAACAGATGGCTTCAGCTGCACTGTAATATTGCTTTAGTTCAGCAGCTCACTGTCCCCCCTCCTGATGATGATAGTCTCTGTGAAAGAACTCCATCTTGTTTGATGGTGACAGAGAGATATAGCCTTCAGATGGGTATATATGGTGGTACATATTTTCTTTGGCAGGGTGGTTATCTCAAATCACACGTACTGAAAGAGTTATGTCTGTCTCATAAAAGACTTTTGTCACTATCTGTAGGAAGCAGACACAGACGAGAACCAAGGCTCTCTGGGTTTTGAAGAATTCTGTTCGTTCTATAAGATGATTTCCACACGCAGAGACCTCTATCTGATAATGATCTCCTACAGCAATCAGAAAGAAGTCATGGATCTCCACGACCTTGCACGCTTTCTGGAAAATGAACAGAAGGTACAACATACTAAGTAAAAATAATCACATAGATCTGTCATTTCAGGTGAAAGGAACATCCTATTGTGTTTTTTTCTTTTCAATTATTATACTTATGATTTTCATTAAATCAAACCCCATTCTTGACACATGGTTCACGGTCAGTTTTTGTTAAACAGTATCCATTCAATGCATTTACATCTTTAATTACTTCTCTTTATAGTATTTTTCGTTGTTTGTGGCAGAGCCTGATATGAGCCTCTCAAATTTAAGTTAACGGAAAGCAGTGAAAAATAGTTATAAGCCCTCTATTTAAAAGAACTTCAGTTACTAAAAATGTAAACCGAACATTTTCTAAGGCTGCTAATTCATCATAAAAGCACTGAACTGACTCAACATACTGTATGTGTAAAACTCTGAGTAAGTTGTTTTATTTACAGATGCGCGGCCTGGCCAAAGAGCACCTTATCGACATAGTGGCAAAGTTTGAGCCATGTCCTGAGAACCTGCAGCGTATGGTACTGGGTATCGATGGTATGGCAAATTCCCATATATGCATATATGCAAATTAAGTATCAGTAACATCACATGTGTTGCTTGGACCAGACATTACACATAGACATACAATCAAAACACCTGGTCTGAAACTTTCTTCCTTAAGGTTTTACAAACTACATGCGGAGTCCTGCAGGCGATATCTTCAACCCCGAGCACAATCAGGTGAACCAGGACATGACGCAGCCTCTCTGTAACTACTTTATTGCCACATCACATAACACCTACTTGACAGGAGACCAGCTGCTGTCTCAGTCTAGAGTGGAAATGTATGCCTATGTTCTCCAGGCTGGCTGTCGCTGTGTGGAGGGTAAGAGCCTGCAAAACCCTGAACTTCAGCTCTCTTCACTGTAATTTCATATCCATACAGGCCTCACAGTCCAGGTAATGTACTCTCTTTCTCTTTTTTCAGTGGACTGCTGGGATGGGCCAGATGGAGAACCCATTATACATCATGGTTACACCCTGACATCCAAAATCCTCTTCAAAGATGTTATTGAAACAATCAACAAATATGCCTTCACGAAATCACAGTCAGTGCTCCTGGTCCTGATATTCATACAGTTTGTATTATGGCCTGTTTAACATGCTGGCTCAGTAATTCATTTGTCATCACCTCACCCCTCCCTCTCCCCAGATACCCAGTGATCTTGTCCATAGAGAACCACTGCACTGTGCCTCAGCAGAAAAAAATGGCTGAGCATCTGAGAGAGGTGCTGCAGGACAAACTGGACCTGTCCAATGTCAATGTGCATGAATGCAAGAAGCTGCCCTCTCCTGAGATCCTCAAAGGGAAGGTTTTAGTCAAGGTAAAATTGTTTTTAGCAAAACAGAGTATTCTTTTCACTGCTCAGCTGAAAGGACTCACACAAAGTGAAAACATGACTCAATGAACAACAATGTTTTTTCAGGGAAAGAAGCTGCCAGCAAACCTTGACCCAGATGCAGAGGAAGGTGATGTGTCTGATGAAGACACGGGTGATGAGGAAGAGGAGGAAGATGATGATGATGATGATAACCCACAGGCTAGTGAAACCTTGAATCATAGATAGATACATAAATAGATAGATAGATAGATAGATAGATAGATAGATAGATAGATAGATAGATAGATAGATAGATAGATAGATATTAATATATTATGTTTGACTGTTTCAGGATGGGAATAGTGTTACTTCAGCCAATCAGCCCAAAAAGAAGAGACGATTTGGCAGATCGATCATAAGGAGCTTCAAACGAAAGGTCTGAAATTTGTTAATTGTCAAGCTTTTGAAGGGTTGTGTAAACGATCGTTACTGCCACTAGATGTCGCACTAGACCACCAGCATCTCAGACCAAAACAATTGCTTCGTCAGCCACACCTCCAGCCTCGGTTTGGCCACGACCCCGACTCCCCTCCCTTGACGTTTTCAGTCATCCAGGAATCCCAGTGGAAACAGCCACAAAACACACAGCAAGAAGCACAACTGAAGAAAAAGCTACCATGTGTACAAGACAGCCAAAACAAAAACAAACACTCCAGCCACAACCATTAGCCCACGCTAGCAGTGCCGCGATATGCTCCATGGCAACGGAGGCAGTAAGCTAGTTAGCTCGCGATAGCAACATTTTTGCAGATCAAACTCATAATACGGTTAACAGCAAGTTAGCTCACGTAATCATGCCTTCTGTAGCCGGTCACTAATGAAAACAGACAAGTAACATTGTGTAGCCATCAAGTTACTTACACATTGAAGAGAAGAAAAGCCAGTTTGGAGTCAAGCTGGAGCCCTTTAGCAGCTCGTAGGTCTCTCCACCTCAGTAAAGCCAAGCCGGTACAGGCTCCAGGGTCAGCTGGGACCAGAGCCAGGAGGACCCTTAAGACACCGATGGAGCCAGTAAAAGCTTTTAAAACTTTTAAAACTTTATGGATGTTTTTGACAGGCCACCAGGAGTTGAGCTAGTAGTAGCCATGGGCTACGTTGCATCTCACCTGACCTGTGGGCGGTCCCGTGTGTTTATAAACAGTTGTATAGGACTCCCATGCACTAACACGCACGCGTACACGCACTAACACGCATGCGCTGCCAGATCAGATAAGGATACAGAGAAACTCAGATTACCCAGTTTGTGACTTTGTTTTCTGCTCAGGACGTCATTACTGCACTATATCTTTAGATAGAAAATAATTGTTTGCTGATGTATTATTGTTTAAAATCTCATTCACAGAACTTTCCGAGCCTTTTTATCATTTATATAATTTCAACCACAGTTCCTCTGATAAATATGCTAGTAAAAATTTGCTTACTGTTTAGACTAGTTTGAAACTTTTTTTGAATGATCTTTTTCAGAGGAAAAAGAGAATTCGAGTAAAAAACAAAGCGATGTCTGATGGAGAGTCGGACAACAGCAGCAGCAGGGAAAGGGCCCAGATTGTTTATCATCCCAAGTAAGACTGTTAGTCATTTATTGAATTAAGAAATTCCAGCAATCTAATGCTCCTAGTATTCTCAAATACACTAATACTTACTATAACTCTTTCTTCAGGAAGAGAAAAACGATGAGGTTGTCTCGAGCTCTGTCTGACCTGGTCAAATACACGAAATCTGTCCGTGTGCATGACATAGAAACTCAAGGTAAATTCAAGAGACATTAAAGTGAACATCCAACTAGGTTTTTTTTTGTTTGTTTACCACAAGTATATCCTACCGTTCATTGTTAGTTTTAAGAATGGATCCTTGATGCTATCTTGTTTCTATCTGGCAGCATTTGCGAACAGTTGGCAGGTATCATCCCTCAATGAGACTGTTATGAACCAGATCTTACAGCTGAAGCCAGGTAGGTTAGTGCGTTTCAACCAGCGCCAGCTTCTAAGAGTCTACCCGTCCAACTACAGAGTGGACTCAAGCAACTTCAACCCACAACCATACTGGAATGCAGGGTGTCACATGGGTAAGACCATCAGAGACTACAATAGGCTCTTGCCTCATTTTAGAAAATAACAAAAGCTGTCTGTTCAATATTGTAGCAGCTCTTGATTTGTATAAATGTGTGTTTCATTTTAGTTGCAATGAACTATCAGACAGAGGGACGTATGCTTGAACTGAACCAAGCCAAGTTCTCAAGCAACGGAAACTGTGGATATATCCTGAAACCTAAGTGCATGTGTAAAGGTATGTGTATATTACAGTGTGTGAAGAGTGAATGGCAGATGTCCCTGTGTGAAAACAGTGTAACTTTTCTTGTTTTTGTTTTTTTTTTCTCAGCTGCCTTTAACCCCATGTTGGATGATCCTCTACCAGGACACAGAAAGACTCAGTTAGTGCTAAAGATCATCAGTGGACAGCAGCTCCCCAAACCTAAAGACTCAATGTTTGGGGACAGAGGAGAGGTGAGGCCAAAATACACTGGCATAAAATCGTGGCTACATCATTAAGAAACATCTTTAAAAAAAACAATTTTATCACTAAAATTCTGTTTTTCTTCATGTTTTTACACTTTCAGATTATTGATCCCTTTGTGGAGGTTGAGATTATCGGTCTACCTGTTGATTGTTCCAAGCAGCAGACCAGAGTGGTGGATGATAATGGTATCTGTGCAAACTCCATCTTGCAATTCAAAGTTTGTCAAACCGAGTCAACTTCTGTGCTTCGAACTCTGTGTAACTTCCCTTTTTCTGTCACTCAGGTTTCAACCCAATGTGGGAGGAGACCCTCGTCTTCAATATTCAAATGCCACAGATCGCCTTGGTGCGTTTCCAGGTGTGGGATCATGATCCTATTGGACGAGATTTCATTGGACAGAGGACTGTAGCTTTCACCAGTATTATGCCAGGTACATAAAATGATATCTGTGATGGACATATTTTACTGTGAGTGTGCTCAGAGAACACTTTTCCAAAATATCTTTTGTAATGAAAAAAAAAATCAGATTTTGGATAATATGCTTATTTGTTGTCATACAGAGAGAGAGACAATGCTTGAAGCCACTCTCATATCTGCCCAGTCAGTAAGGCTACAGACAGCAGCCAGTTAGCTTAGTGTAGCATAAAGACTGGAAACAGGCTCTTTCCAAAAGATCACAAAATACCAGCAGCTCTAAAACTCACTTATCAACACAATGTATCTCACAGTAACTTAGTAATTACAAGCCTCCAAGAAGTTGCTGCACCCAGTCCTACACATAATCCTTCTTAAAAATGTCCTTTGTACACTTCAGTTTTCATACAGAAAAAATAAATGAGACTTAACATGTCAATCAGTAAATTCCGTGCAAGAAGCATATTTTCCAAATTCTTTAAATATGAAAGAAATTTAGTTTAACATGATTTTTTTAATGCATAATTTGTAGGTTATCGGCATGTGTACCTGGAGGGGATGGCAGAGTCATCCATCTTTGTTCATGTCGCTATCAATGATATCACAGGAAAGGTGAGTAATTTCAAAATAACAAACACACATCTAATTTCAGCTTCATCTAAGTATATCTTAAAACCTTGTTGTGTCCATTGTAAAACAGATCAAACCCTCAAATGCAGTGCAAGCTGCCAGGAAACACATCCGAAAAGCAGCTCAGAAGCATATAAAGGGCCATCAAAGGCAGCCTTCTCTAGACTTCTCCGTCCTGTCCTCAGAAGATGGACGTGCTCTGTACTTCCGCAAGGATCTGGATACAATCTCTCAGGACAGCAGGAATGGGGAAATGTCTCCTCTGGTACATGGGCCAGCAGCCAAGGCTGCCATCCACAAAGGAACCATGAGTGAGCCAGTGAGGCGTGCTCACAGAGTCAAAATTCATGAACCACCAGAGACAAGGAGAGGGATCTTCAGCCGGATGTCCTCCACTGACTCCCACCACATGGGGCCTGCTCCCTGTGTGATAGCGGATAACTTTGACCTTGAGTCCTCTTCCCAGGCTTCTTGCCCTGATGGTCCTGCTCCTGACAGCCAAAATCCAATTCAAGAAGAATTGGAGAATGAACTTAATGAACCAACAGAGTCAAACTGTGCTGAGCAGGAGACACTTCAGACACTTGAACCAGAGCAGCCTGAACCATCTGAGGAATTATCAGTAGAACCACAAACTGCAATTGAACCCGAGCGACCACCAGAAGCTTCGAGTCAGAGCGGTTCACTCCCTCAGCCTGAGCCCGTGCCACAGCCTCTGCCCCAGCCTGAAGCCAAACCTCCTCCACTTATCCCCCCAGCATCCCCCGCAAGGGTGAGACGGACCTTAGAGGCTCCAGCCACCCCCCGACCGCCCACCCCCATACGAACAAAGGTCCGCTCACGCAGTTGCCCTCGAAAACAGACTACCTCTCCTCAGACACCGATGGTGAAGCACAAACCTGCTTTCCACTGGCAAACACAGAGAGCACAAAACTGTGGCAGCTACAGTAACCAGGTGAGACACATACCCAATGGTCTCTGCCTGTCGGACAGCACATGCAGCAGCAGCGGCGGCAGCACCGACAGCCTGGAGTTTGTGCCCTCCTGTTTGCCAGCCGATGCAGAGAAGCGTGAGGGCACCCTGCAGAGGGAGATGAAGGCCCTTTTTGACCAGAAGATGAGAGAAATCCGCTGTAAATCACCACTTTTTCCAGATGGTGAGTCATGGATGATTTGAGATTGATATTTGTAGAGTAAAATAAAAAAACAAATATGAAAGTGGCTGTATTAAATCCTGGTTTTTGTTTTTTTTGGGTTTTCTAGATTCGACCACAGTTTAAATTTGTGACTCCAAAGACAACAAGCTCCTTCAGAAGACGAAGAAGAAGATGAACAACAAAGGAGGTGTGGGAGAACAAACAAAATGTGACTGAGTCACAAAGTAGTTCTGATTTTCTTTCTAGATAAATGGGAAGACACGAAGCAGAATTTCACAATTAGACAGTTTTTTTTTTTTATTATTTTAGGTCTGCTGTAATGTTTACAATCCACACTGTTGTACTCATGCTGCTGGAATGTTTACAAACAACACAGTTTTTATGCATGAAATACTTTTTAAAAAGAAATTGATGCCATTGCCAACTGTACAAAACAGCATGATGTAGAGTCATAGAAAAGTAACAGAAAACTCATAAAGTACATGATCCCTATTTGTTAGTAAAAAGTTTTCAAGTTTAAGCAAGAATGGTTTCAACAGTTATTTTCGTAATATTTTAACTATAATGTTTGCTTTTTCATTGGAACTGTAGCATTTGTACTTGAAAATCAATAAACTAATTATTTTTAATAAAAATGCAAGTTTTTTTATTTTCTAATGTATCTTTTCAAGTAAGAAAGTTCAAAACCTACACTTCAGCTAATGTTTGTCAAATGTCATCAAAAGAAAAAAAACTAAAAGTTAAAAGGATCACAGTTTTCAAACATGGTAAAAACATGTTTCTAGATCATTTCTATGCCTTTTCTTTATCTTTGTCTACATTTTCCTGGGGTCTGCTTGCATTGCTGGTCCTCAAGCGCAGACTCAGTTCTTCAGTCAGCACAGTGCAACAGGATTTCTGAGGGAGAGATAAAAATATAAATCAGTTAATGTGTCAATATGTTGATGAATTTAATGTGAACGTGGCCAGACTCATACCAAGAAGGAGCTTTTAGAACAAAACAAACTGCACTAAAAATAAATCATATTACAAAAAGAATTAAAGTGCCCAGATATGTGATTCTACCTTTAACAAAAATGCCCCTGTCAATTGAAGGATGAGTGAACTTATTACCTCTGATCAGAAAGTTACATCATACACAATTATGACAAGGAAAATTACCACTGGGGATGTTATTGGGTGTTATTGGCACATCAGATTTAACTAGTCTCTTATGTCAGACACCCTCTTGTGGCAGAATCTAGGAGGTGACTCAATGGATTTGCTAATGTTGGAGTTAGATGCCAAGATATGTAGTGTTTATGAACCACATCTTCAACAGACTTATAAATTGGGCTATACGTAGACAAAAACTAAATGTGATGTCGGCTCCTGACTGGTTTAACAACCAGAAGTTCATTATAATTAATTTTTAATGTCTTTAAATGGTTCAGCAAAGGCTGCAGTCTCAAGGCTTATGAAAGAGTTTCAAATCCTACTGTATAAACACAAATGCACATTGTCAAGCTGAAAACAATACTACTTGCATTAGTTTCTGGAAAGTTAACACTTTGGCGATGAAGGTTTTTTGTTTTTTTTTGTCAGCAGTAATGTGATTTGTGAATGCATTTGCAAATACCCTCTGCTCCACTGCACCCCTGCGACTCTTAGAGGTGAGCTCCAGGACAGCCAACAGTGCTCCCAGCCCCAAGCCCAGGGAAAGAACCAGGAACATCCCCTTGAGGCTGTGCAGCTGCACAGGTGAAGACTTGGTCCTGTCTGCTATGCAGCTGCTGGCCCACCACTTGCTTCGCAGGTAAGCCAGCTCTCCAGCTTCACTCAATTGAAGGATTGCCACACTGAGGTTCTTTATCAAAGGAGAACCTTGAGGAAATTGATAGGTGTAATGTTAGCTACACTATTTCAACATTTTTCTTTTTAATTCAATTATTTAGAGGTCTTAAAATGAGCAGCCTCACCAAACGCAGCAGCAATGCTGTATCCTCTCATGCCAACGACTTCATGAGCTCTGACCAGTTCACAATGCCGCGCCACTGCCAAGTCTAGAGAGACAGATTCTCCAATAAAGGCGAAGTTGCCCTCTTTTGCACGCCGGACCCCCTCATCCATAGATGACACGAAACTCTTAGTTCTCTCCATGTGTTCATAGATTCTGCGATACACTGGGTTGTTTGAATTCTGGATGAAAGAGAAAATAATAATTGGATTGCATAAAAGCTGCCATGAGATAAGTAATCCAATGCACGAGTTGTCTTTCAAGTCTTAACAACTGAGAGATCAACATCTTCATTCTCACCTTAAAGAAGGCAAGGGTGGAAGAGCCAGCCAGGCAGCCATACTCAATTGTGTCCTGATTGGCCAAGTCCTCAAATCCTTTCACCATCAGCTGAGCTGACTCAGAGCTCTTAGAGGAGCTGAGGTTGGAGAAATAACAAGCCAGGAGGACAACAGTAAAAAACCACCAGCTGCAGCAGATGACACGACCTGAAAGAGCTTTGGGGTGAGGACCAGCACCTGACAACACGAAAAGGAACACAAGGAAGAAATGTTATTCTATATGAGAAAGAGAAGTTTTGCAGATAAAAAGAAACAAATGAGTAGTACAGAGACTCTCCTCTCCATTTGCTGTGTTGGCATACGAAGTGTCTGGTTTTGCTGTTTACCTTGAAGAGTCAGAGCTCCAGCTGTGTACCACAGGCTGTGGAGGAAGCTGAATCGGTTCTGTTCACTCTGAGGCTGACTCCACTCACACGGGCTGATTCTGCAGTCACGTAAAAAAATAAAAAGAATCATTAATGTAACACCACTCCACTGCTTGCAAAAATGTGGAAATATCCCCAGAAAATAAGTAGATGTTCACATTTAAATCCATATACAACCCCATCAGTAAACAACGATAAATAGATGAAAGATTCAACTTCTTGCATTACCAACCTGGCAACTATAAAGATGCTTGCAGCAGTCCCCAGATAGGCAATGAGGATGCCGACCCAGGTCTCAGCTGTAAAGGGGGTCAGAAAATCAAAGAAGCCCGATCCCTCCGAGATGTCCTTCCTCAGCAGGATGCTGATTCCTGTTTGCATGAACGGTTTGGTCATCCCCACGGCTTTCTCACGGGCTGCAGTGAGAGTCAGTGGAGCGATCGCAAGATCTGCCTCCTGCAGGGGAATGCATCAAAACATTGAACGTGTGTAAGAAGATATTATAGACATACATTTATAGAAAATTGTTAAGGGGTTGAAGAGTTTTTAATTTAACCAACAACCCCGCCACATATTGACTTATTTTGAATGCAACAGTTGCCAGCTCGACGACTCAAGCTTCTACAGAGTACTCTGCTGTCCTTTGACTCCTTCAAATGTCAGTTTTCATATACTCACCCCTCTCACCACCTCTCCAATCATCCCATTCCAGTTCCCATTGTCATCTTGCCTGCCGTACGAACCATCTTTCACCAGCTGCACTCTGTACTTAAAGCCCAGTTTCTTGGCAACTTCAGACAGCAGGTCCATGCAAAAGCCTTCCAGCTGAGTGCCCTTGGAAATTGTATATGGCTCTTGCTATAAGGAAAAATGTTAAAAGATAATCAGTAAAATGTGCTTTATCTTTGATCTTGTATTCACAGTGACAAGCTTAAGTATTAAGAGTCAGAAAGGTAAAGATAAAACTACCTTTATAGTTGTGATTCTCAGCTCAGATTGCACTGATGATGAGGGGGAAGAGTAAGGAGCAAGTTAATGCAATAACGTTTGGATTAGTAGCTCCCAAACCTTTCATAATTTTTCTCAAAAGTATCTTTTACACAACCATGTCTCAACAATTATTAATTGGATAAACATGAAATTTTATACAGACATTCGTGGCCACCAGAGGATGAATCCCTTTGTCTTTGTTGATCCTCTGACTTATTATCTAGCACCAACGACAGGTCCTAGTTCTCAAATGTCTGGTGAAATATCTTAATAACTACAGGATGGATTGGCACAAAGGATTTTGGTGATGGTGACTTTACTGACATTAGTATCTAGTTTAAAAGCATTGCAAAATAAGCTAGCATGGATGTAGACTCTTGCTAATAGTATTTTTGCATTTATAGCTTAGTTGTTTTTTGATATGGTTGAAAATGCAATATAAAATGCAGACAATGTAAATGTTACCTCATTCTTGGGGTGAAACATTATCAAAAATGTATAATAAATCTTGTATAAATCATCTTGTCTATGAAAACTGAACAGTTGGGATGGAATGAGGACACAACAAATAATGAGGATACATTACAGTAAGAGAGCGACTCATTTGTGTAGGGGCCGTCTTCAGACTTTGCTCTGACACGCAGAGATGTCTGAGGTGAATTTTGGGGTACATGACTTGACCTTCTAGCCACAACTGGTTTCCGGTATCCTAGAGATCTGGCCACTCTCCTTTTCTACTTGAAAACATTTTGCAGACCACAATCTATTTAGAGCAGTGTGTTAATTCAAAGAGTCTCAGTGCCATGGCACTGTGGGATGGGAGGGCAGTCAAAGAGTATCAAAAGCCTCAATTCAGGCCAAGGCCTCAGGGATCCATCACCACGGGGTGATCCTGACAACCATCAGATCCTCCTTTTCAAAAGATGACACGTATACAAGCTCTTCAAGCCCCTGTCACTTTTTGGCCACTCTGAACACAGAGTCTTTGTTTGCTCCATAGAGTTGATTTATTGCCATTTTTTGTGACAGTGTCTACTGGCTTGCTTCCTTGTCTGTTTTTCTACAAGAGTTGGACAGGATGTGGCACTACACTTTGATATTCATCCGATTTGACAGTCTATGTATTTATGTCTTGTCAAGCCTGAGAAATTTCTACCAAATCCAGCAGTGAAAACATGAGGAATTTGGCACAAGTAAAAAGCAAGCTGCCACCACACTGAATTACAAATGCAGTGACCGGGTCAAACTTAGAAATATTAGTGTCCAGAAACCAATTTTTTTTCTTTTCTTTTTTTCTAATGTTGTCAATCAGACCGACTTCTACATCAGCGTACACTCAATCACTTTATACATTTGAGGTAAAAAAACAACAAAACAATTGTCAGCATTGTCTAACAACCCTGGTGAAATCTGTTAAATTGCTCTATTTCTGCATAAGTACAAACCTAAGATGAATAAAATTCCCTTACCTGCAGCACAGATTCCCGTTTCCAGGAAAAACCCAAAGGACAGTGCAAAGAAGCCAAACAGCATCTTGTTTCTGCTGATCTGCATCCTAAGAGTTAAAAATAGACAGTTAGAGGTTGATGGTGCACCAGAATGATCACATGGATAAACTGAAATAAATGTATGTTGAGATCTTTCTTGATACAAATGCAAAAATGTGATTCAAACCATTACATTAAATAGTTTAAAAACTGAAAATCGGTGAAGAGAACATACAGAAGATGAATGTCCTTACCTGACGAGAGTCCAAGATGTGACTGCTGGATTGGCACGTCAGGCTTCAGACAGACCCCAGTAATGCAGCGTGATCTGAAGTTTTTCAGATTCAAATGTGTTAAGACAGCCAACGAAGTGTTTGTGGGTGGAGAAAGTGGAAGAATTTTGAAGGGTTGGGGAGAAGCAGCGTGAAGTACGAACATACAGCTTCCAGTATGGATTAAAATGTGGTGATTTGTACTAAGAATGACCCATAGAATATCTTAATAATATAAATGAATAAAAAAGCATCTGAGTCACATCATCTTGTTAGAGAGCAGTAACATAATACATGTATTGTACTTTAGCTAAGTATCATGGGTTTTGTGATATTTACATTACATGTGAACAAAGTTGAATATTTGAAGCTCATGAAGCTATAGAGGCGGCTGTCACACAATGTATGTATTACACTTACAGGAAGCTACTGTATACATAAAGTATAACTGTTGAAGAAGTACATTGAATTTTTTAACCTTTATTTATTCAGGGTAGTTTCACTAGGAGGCAGTTTTTCTTTTACAGCAACACACTGACCACATTCACACAGTTACACAGATTCACACCTGGAAGCTGCCCAGTACAACAGTCAGTACACGGTCTGACCTATTGGCCACTGGAGCAGTTTAGGTTCAGGGCGTAGCTCAAGAGCACCACAGTAGTGCTGATGAGGGAGAGGCTTCTTTTCACTTTTCCCAGCCAGATTTGCTAGTCTTGGAAATGAACCTGTGACCCTCCAGTCACACGTTTGCATCTCTAACCTTGAGGCCGCCACGCCCCTGAATACAGATTAATGGAGACTAACACAAATATGAATGTTATTGGGTTTTGGTCTCTTTTGGAGATGTTTATGTCAAGCCTCAAAAAGCTCAGTATAAGTTTATATATGTATACAGAAGTTAACAAGCCAGCATCAGCCTTTGAAAGACAACATTTCCCTCTCCTCATTTAAAGTAAAAAACAGATTGGCTTAAATCTTGCGATGCCACAAACAAAAATCCAAATGTTGTAACACAAAGAGAAAAAAGATGTAGAGTGAAGATATTCTTGCAAAGAACTGAACATAAAACTAGTCGCCTATTGAGGAGAGTGCACACTGACCCTGGGAAGATATCTGAGGCTCAGTGAAGTGTTGAATTAAGAAAAGTAAGAAAGTCTTTTCTTATGTCATAAATACATAAAACCTTCCAGTCTGTTTAAAGCTAACCAAGACTGAAGATTTGTTTTTTGTTTCAAAATCAATATTTGGTACGGTCCTCTTTGACAGGTTTAGCTCTCTGAATAACTCTCGTCTACCTGACTACATACAGTAAGCTATGTATTTTACAGTATGGGAGGGGGCATGCATAAAAATAAGACTGTTCTAGTACTGTTTGTGTGTTTGTTTGTTTTAGTTGAATTTGTATTTTACCATTCACATCTAAACCAATTGTCTTACTCTATATGGTTGCAGGTAGATATAGCTTGATATAAGCACATCACAGTTTAATCTGGATTGTGGACACTATAAAATGAGTGATAATACATCAATAAATTTAAAAAAAGCCTGCTGGCATGGTAAAATGACTTTATCTTAGCACGGGCAAATGATCCTGCTGCAATTTGAAGTAAGTGCATCTTCTCCTGCCAGTGGAGGAAGTTCATTTAACAAAAATCATTGTTGGCTTTGATGGAGCACAAACCCATAACATTACTGTTTAATCTTGTACCAATTGAACCACAAGGTTACAAAATTAACTGCAGTTATTCTAATGGAAGAATTTTTGGCAACTCACCTTATCAGAAAGACTGATTCCACATTATATTTTATTATTTGGTCAATTGATCAGTTACATTTTCTGTAAATGTTATCTCCATATATTATGGTCAAAACTCAGTTTCAAAGAACAGACACTTCCAGGAGCATACATTGAACCACACACATATATACATAAATCTGTATTTTGATTTGTTTTTTTCTTTATTAATTTACAATTGTCATTTAATCCACCTCTAAAGAAATATAGTTTGCCTGTAACTGTAGAATTTGAACCCCTCCTAAAACAGTCCTAAAATTCCCAGAAACAATACTGAGGGGACATAACCTAAGACTCCTGATGTAATGTAATAAAAAAGAGAATAATGCAAAATCCATTTTATGTGTCAGGTAAGTTAAAATGAAATAAATGTAATGTTGGTTTACAGAGGCTCTCAGTGCATACACATGCAGTTACCCAGCAACAGAGGCATATAGGTAGGATATCTGATACACAGGTCAGATAAAAAGGCTATTTTTGGACAAAATATTTAACTTTCACTTATATTAGGCCAACAAAATATAAATTAGAAAAAATGGGGGCAAGACTTTGAAAGCAGATCCTACTGATTGATAAAACAGACCCAACTCAAGGTCCACTTAGAGCTTTCAAAAATATCACCCAGTCTTCATTAGCTGACAGAGTTTGCACACAGATGGATCTGTTGACATGTGAGTTCTGTAACTGTTGCAATTTCATCTGCAGCACTTTTTTAGACTTTTTATCTGTGCTGGCTTAAGAATTCATTCACAACAGCTCATTCTTTTATTGAAAGCTCCACAAAAAGCTGAAGCTTTTGTTAGACTTGCTTTGTCAATGTTTCCCAAGGTTCCACTTTTAATCCAGGCCAAGAAGTACTACAAGTGATGTGGATGAAACAATACCAGCTACTGGGCAGATACAGAACCAACAGATTCACCTTTATTAGAACTGTGCAAACTCCATCCACTGTTGAAGACTATGTGATACAAGCTGCAGAAAAGCTAGTAACTAGACAAGAGGGTTTTGGGCTGTTGATCTCACGTCACGTTGGGCTCTGAGAAGTTATAATCAGCATTTTTCTCTATTTTCTGACAAAACAATTAATCAATTAGTAGACTAATTAATAAGCACATTAATCAGTAATGAAAATACTATTTAGCTGCAGCCCCTGCAGCCTGAAATGAAATGTATTAGTATAAATGGAAGACTTCACCAAATGAATAAGATATGATATCAGTGTTTCTATGACTACAGCAATCTATTTTGCAAAGCCCTTGTATATTAGAAATATAGGCAAATGCGTGAACAAGTATTTGATTATTGTTTTCTTCATATTATGTTGTTATTATACTTGGATACTGGATTGTTTAAATTACAGGTTTGTTTCTCATGCTTACCTAGAAATAACAGGTGTGTAACAGGTACAATATGGGATCTGGGGAGAAATGAAGATGAAGCCATAAGGCGCGGAATATCTATGTCGTTGTTTTTCCCATCGCTTCTTTCTGTGTTGAGCTCTAGACTGAGTTCGATGAATTCAGTTTATCGGCTTGACCAATCAGAGCTCGGTGCGCGTTGCGTGCGAGGTGAGGCGGCGACCTACTATTGGCTGAGGTGGTTTTCTCCAAAGGGGCGTATTTTTTCAAGCCATCTTGACTGAATATTTAGCCTCATCCAAGGTACATTAATTTGATATCTTCGGGATTTTGCTGCCCCCAAGTTGCTAACAGGCATCGTTTGAAAGGTTTAAAGCACAGCTATGAGACCGGGTCGAGTTTGTGTGTCTGACCGAAGTCACAGCGGAGAAGTGAAGTGCTGAAGATGACGCTGTCGCTCCTGAAATTACCGGCTAGCTAAGCTAACGGCTAGCATGTCCGCCTTGGTTGTAGTCTGTCACTAGCTGACATTTAGCTAGGTGCAGTAATTCTGTTTGGCACTCGCACTGCAGAGGACGATTTTACAAGGTAAACGACACTGATATTTACAGTATTTTCGGCGTTGCTTAGAAATTCTGCTGTTTTGTTACACGACTTCTGTGTGTCCCGTCCGATCGAGTAACGTTTTCACATCAGCAAGAGACAATATTTTTGCAGGGGTCTTGAGTACAAAGCAATGCCCGAAACGTTGCACATTGGCACTGTCGTGATCTAATGTATAAATGCAATTAATTTATGCATTTAGGCACGGTGCATACAGTGCATCTGCTTTCTGGTTGCTTTTGGCATGTATAATTGGGCTGCTAATCAACTTGCAATACAAATGTTGTCTCTGCTGTTGTGCGCCTAAAATGGCTGACAGATGTTAGATACTCGGGTTGGTATTTAGCGCTCTTCAACCGAACTACGCACAGCAACAAGGAAAAAATAGAGGATGCTGCCATGTCATTGGGCTGAGAGAAACATGGCAGTGTTACAGACTCCTGATTGGACCAATGGAGAGAGAGCTGAGCTGCATGTATGCAAGCAGTACAAGTTGCTGTAGTTGTGTTTGTGCAGCAGGAGTACTTGAGGTAACATGCTGTATGTTTATTACAGTAGCACCAGAGTTGACCCCTTTGTGTCCAGGAGTGAGACGAATAAACAGATCTTACCAATATTGCTAAATCAGATGGCAGTACATGAATATGATAAATCATGAAAAAAAGAAATCCATTATAGGCACACAAGGGAATATAAAACAAGCTTTGAGGGGAAAATATAATACAATTTTGTAACCAATTTATTAATTATTACTCGTTTATAACATTTTAACCACTGTTTTTTGGCTTCTTTCTCTTACCCCAGTAACATTGAACAGCAAGGAGGTAAAATTAAAGTTACCATGGTGTGATAAGAGGGAGGTTTGCCCAAAATAATGTTCTCCCAAACATACATTGGTAGCCACAGCCCCACAGTGGCTCATATTGGACAGATGGATGTCAGAGCAACAAATTATACTTTATATCAACTAATCAATCAGTGGGTGTGATAGCAGACATCAAAATAGTTATTTACCAATAAATTCAGATCTCAGATTTTATAGAATCAAGACCATGATTACTTGATAGGGAGTACAAACAACATCTACATTACAATAATGACAAAGCAATAGCACCCAACAGGACTGAAGTGCATCATGGATTACTTTACCGAAGCTAAAAAAAGTCCCCTCAATTAGATGTAACATTCATCTTATCTGACTGTTATACCTGAACAAACACAAGACAAATTGTCTACATAGTACTTTGGAAAATATTTTTTTTCCCCCCATTTTTCACTGTGCAAACAATATGATACTCACTACAAAGATTGTTTCTATCACAGCTTTCATATTTTCCACAGCTTCAAACAGCTGCTGTATATCTCCTTCAATTATGGAACAAAGTAGAAACTGGTGTTGAGACAGTAACTTAAATCACAGCAATTTTTTTTTTCTTTTCATCTGTTAGGGAGCTGGTGTAAACTCCCATGCGGAAGGTGAGGAGGTGGGAATGTGAGACAGTTGTTTGCGGACTCAACATGGGTAGGGGTCGAGGCAGAGGGAGAGGAAGGGGCAGGGGATCGTCTGGCCAGTTGCGGCCCCCCTCGCCCTACAGACTGCAGCTCTCTCCATCCAGGGAGACTTTGACATACGCTCAGGCACAGAAAATAGTGGAAGTGGACCTAGATGGAAGGCTCCATCGGATTAACATCACAGATCCTCTGCCGGTTATAACTGAGGACGAGATGATGGCCCAGGACATTGCTGAGTGCAACAGCAATAAGGAGAACAGTGAGCAAACGCAGAGTAAAACCAGATCGTGTAGAAAACCCTCAAACAGTAAAAGCAGGAGGAGTGGTAAAAATCCATCTCATCAGAACCAACGGTCTGGCTCCCAGCAGCACACAGGTGCTACCAATTCCCTCCAGCACCCACCTAACCAAAGCCCACTGCCCGAGCCCACCTTCCGTGTGCTGAGTTCAGTTTGCCCTTCAGAGGCGCCTCCTCTCCCTACAGCATACTACCGTTACATAGAAAAGTCAGGGGAGGAACAGGACAGTGTGGCTGAGTATGACATGGACGAGGAGGACCTGGCCTGGCTGGAGATGGTGAACCAGAAGAGGGTGTCTGACGGTCATGCCTCTGTATCTCCAGACACTTTTGAGCTACTGATTGATCGTCTGGAAAGGGAGTCTATCCTGGAGTCCCGTAGCCAGGCTCTGTCCCAGAGTGCAGTCGATGAGGACGCTTTCTGCTGTGTCTGCCTGGATGACGAATGTCTCAACAGTAATGTCATCCTGTTCTGTGACATCTGCAATCTGGCCGTCCACCAGGAGTGTTATGGTGTGCCCTACGTTCCTGAGGGCCAGTGGCTGTGCCGCTGCTGCCTGCAGTCCCCCTCCCGTCCTGTAGACTGTGTGCTCTGTCCCAACCGAGGAGGTGCCTTCAAACAGACAAGTGATGGACGTTGGGCTCATGTTGTCTGTGCCATATGGATCCCGGAGGTGTGCTTTGCCAACACAGTGTTTTTAGAACCTGTTGAGGGGGTCAAGAACATCCCTCCTGCTCGCTGGAAGCTCACCTGCTACCTGTGTAAGCAGAAAGGCAGAGGAGCATCCATTCAGTGCCACAAAGCCAACTGTTACAGGGCCTTTCATGTTACCTGCGCCCAGAAGGCTGGCCTCTTTATGAAGATAGATCCAGTCCGGGAGACGGGCGTCAACGGTACCACCTTCTCTGTGAAGAAGACTGCTTTCTGTGAGCATCACTCCCCTGTTGGGTTTCGGCGGGACGGGTCAGGAGACGAGTCGGTTGAAGGAAGACTGGTAGGGGGCAGAGGGAACCGGGGTCAGAGGTCATATACTCAAAGACCCCCCTCACCACCAAACAAGAAGCCTGTCAAAGGCCAGAAAAAGAAGAATACAAAAGGGTCTGGTGGGTCGACACGTCGCTCAAATGTGCCTGTGCTGCTCGTGCCTCAGATCCCCTCTCACAGGTGTGACATTTGAATATTGTGAGAATTTATTTAACCCAGCATGTCCAGATAATGTTACTGTAGTGTAAAAGAGGTTATTTATCTTTCCAGCGATCGATAGGAAACATCACTTTTATGTAATTTGGTTTTGACCCAGTGAAATTAATCAATAAATGTAAAAGTCTGTAAAATGTCTGTATTGATATTTTAAATGACCTTATCTCAGGGGTGTCATTATGACCTCCAGTATTACCGCACAGGTTTTAATAAGCAACTTTTACATCTTCACAGGCTAAACAAGATCTGCACAGGAGCTGAAGTCCAGAGAAAGAATCAATTCATGCAGAGGCTTCATAACTACTGGTTACTGAAACGTCAGTCACGAAATGGGATGCCTTTAATACGTCGACTTCATTCCCATCTACAGGCCCACAGGACTGCAGAGCAGGTGAGCAGAGAAATTTGGGGACAGTATGTGTTTCAAAAGGAAAATTATAGAATAAAATCTTTTCTACTTAAGTGCAATAACTGCAATTGCGGCAAAATATTAGATATATTGTTATGTTGTACCTTTGGTTTATCATTAGAAAATCAGGGATTCGGAGAACCAATAAAGTCTGTTCAGAACAGAGTCAGTCATGGCGCTCACACCATGTTTGTGTTCTCACACACTGAAATCAAGCATAAGCCCAGACATCACACTTTGCAATAGCGGATTCAGATGGATGGCAAGCTTCCACGCATGCCCTCGCTGTTCTGTCATCTTTGTTGTAGACATCTCGTTGTAGCAGAGGGCGATAGCGTGTAAAAAGTTGTCAATGCCAGTTTCAATCTATTGCTCACTCACTTATAATGCCAGGCAATGGTTTAAGCTGTTTTAACCAACAAGTGCAGGGGAAAAAAATAAGATTTATCCGCAGTGGTTAAGATGATAAAATACAATGTTAATTATAATGGACTTCAAAGCTGAATCAGAAAACTGATCTCTTTGTACTTGTTCCTTTGTGTCCAGAGGGAGCCCGACGAGAAGCTGTGTGCTGCGAGAGAGGAGCTTCGATACTGGCAAAAGTTGAGGCAAGACCTTGAAAGAGCCAGACTTTTGGTGGAGTTGATCCGCAAGAGAGAGAGGCTAAAGAGAGAACAGGTGCGTTACAGAGGAAGTGTGAGGCATGAGACAGGCTATAATTATTTTGGGTATTTTTTTACAAGACTCCTATCAGTGTTACCATTTACAAACATCTCTGTTAGAGCTGCAATAATTTGTCAATTAATTAATTAGTTGATGGTCACTTCTCAAACATGAATATTTGCAGATTTGTTTTGTAGTCATCTATGATAAGTATCTGAATATCACAAGCAATTTAAACAAGTTACCTTGGAATCTTTTACTATTTTCTGACATTTTATAGACAAAATGATTAATAATTTAATTGAAAAGATAATAGGCAGAGGAATTGATAATGAAAATAAGTGTTAGAGACAGCTGTAATCTATGTTCTCTTCAGCATTCATGATTCATTTGAACCTTTAAAGAGTGACCTTGTATTTCCTCTCCTCTCCCCTGTGTGTTTACATCATCTCTTCAGATGAAAATTCAGCAGGCTGCTCTTGAGTTGAAGTTGACTCCAGCGTTGACGCTTCTCCGATCCACCTTGGACCAACTGCAAGAGAAGGACACGGCCAAAATCTTCTCTGAGCCCGTCAATCTGTCAGAGGTTGGTGCAGTTTGAAAACAATCTACTTAAATACAGTTTTCAATCAGCAACACATTTCTTTGTCTTTATTATGACTCAGCTAATATTCTGATTATAATGATTCACTGAGGTCCCAGATTACTTGGAGTTTATTTCCCAACCCATGGACTTCTCCACCATGCGTACCAAACTGGAGGGACATGCCTACTGCTCCATCACCGACCTAGAGAAGGACTTTGACCTTATGATTACTAACTGCCTCAAGTACAACTCCAAGGACACCATGTTTCACAAGACAGCTTTACAGCTGCGGGAGGTGGGTGGAGCCATCCTCCGCCATGCACACAGGCAGTCTCAAAGCATTGGCCTGGACCCCAACACCGGCATGCATCTCCCTGAGGCTCCAAACAAACATGGCTTCTACCATTGTACGTGGGATGACGGTGAGTTGAGAATGGGAACTAGCTATTTCTTTATGAACATAACCCACATGCCTCAACTATTCTCATGCCCTTTTCTTCCTCAGTGGACTCTCTGCTGGACCCAGAGAACAGACTGCACTTAACCACAGACGAACAACTAAAGGCCTTGCTGGATAAACTGGACATGGTTACATCCATGCGTACCAGCGGTGGACGAACCAAGCGCATTAGGCTTCTGCGCCGAGAGATCAACACTCTCAGACAGAAGGTGAACCAGCAGCAGCAAAACACTCAGTCTGTGAATGGTAATGACAAAGATGATGATGGAAAAGAAGAGGAAGAAGAGGAGGAGGAGCAAGAAGAGGAGGAACAGGAGAAGGAAAAGAAGACAAATATTGTGGATAATGGACCTTTGACTGCAGTGTCCACCTCTGGGACAGGTAAAATGATTTTTAGTTACTTTTCAATGATGCGGTTTGGCTGCACTGAACTGTTGATATTTTTTTGAAGATTAGTGCTGCAGCTGACAATTATTTTCAATATGAGTTAATCTTCTGGTTAAGTTTATGATAAACTGATTAATCATTTTGTCTCCAACATGTAAAATAGTGAAGAATTATGCCCATTAAAATTTCCCAGAGTCCAATACGATGTCTTCAAATGTCTTACTTTATCCAACCAACCAACAAAAACCCAAACATATTCAATTTACAGTGATATAAAACAGAGACTGCAGCCAGTGAACTTTTGGAGATTTTGTTAAGATTCGACTAATTATTTCAGCTTTATTTATGATCCTGAAATAAATTTCTCTTTGATGCAGATGACTCTCCACCTGTGCTAGAACTTACTTGCCCAGTGTCTTCACCACTGCCAGGAGATGCTCCTCTCGAGCCTCCTGTCCTGGGTATTGTAACTGGAGGCCGAAGGTCACCAGGGCGCTCATACAAGCGCCAGAGATCATCCCGCAGTGGGAGCAAAAGCCAAGGTGAAGATGAGGCTGAAGTCGGTGAAACACCATCTTCACAACCGGAAGCTGTTCACGAAGTTACACCGCTGGGAACACCCCCAACCATACCTTTGGCGGGGGTTGGTCGTCGTACGTCTGTTCTGTTTAAGAAAGCTAAAAATGGGGCACGGATGGCAAAAAACAAGTCCCCACCACAGCAGAATGGGAAATCGTCTGAAGGTAAAACCAATGGGTTGGAGAGCACCCCTGGTAGTCCAAATTCACCCGGTGTGACCAACATCACCACTTTACCTCCCAGTCCAAATGCCTCCCCTGCACCTCCCTCTCCTTCCTCGCACCACCTGAGGTCCAGAGGCCTCAGCTCAGAAAATGACGCAGACAAACTCCCTCCACCACCCAGGGAAGCAGGTACGGACAAAATGGATCGCTTCAATTCTGAGAAAGACTCTTGAGATTCATGAAGTCCATATCAGTCATGATTTCATTTGTGTTTGTGTTAGGCCTCACAAATGGAAAGCACAACTCTGCAGACCATGATGATGACGACCAAACATTAAAGTGAGTATGGATAGGTTCATAATCTTTGTTGCTAGTGAATTTTACCTTAAAGCTGCTAATATCAATATTGTTATATTAACAGTGAATCACTTTGACAGAAAATTATAGCCTGATCGCAGAAAAACAAACATGACTCCAAATGACTGCTAATATTGCTTTGTATCTGCTGGATGTGTATATAACCAACTGCTTTTAACTAGAGTGTAATATAAACTTAAAAGGTTGTGTTCACAACTTGTCTGACATTTTATAAATCTGTTGTTGCAGGTTTAAATGTTTTCTCTCCTATTGTTTACAGCTGTAGTGTCTCCCCACCCAAACGTAGTCGGGGTAAACCTGCACTGGCCAAAGTCCCTGGCAGTGAGAATGGAGACATCTCTGGGTCTGGTGTGTATGAAGAAAGGGCAATCAAACTACAGTGAAATGCCACTGTTTTTGTGTGCTTATTGGATGTGTAATGCAAGATTATACACACAAAAAACAAAAGTTTAGTATTTTTATGTTCAGTTCAGTTCAGTTTAAAGTTTGGGCTCAAGAGCTGTCATGAATACAAATTAATTGTATATATTGGAATATCCTGTTCACAGGAAAGTCTACACTTCTGTCTTTAGATAGTGAGACAGAGCTTGCGCCACTGGACCTAGTTTGGGCCAAATGCAGAGGATATCCGTCATACCCAGCAATGGTGAGAATGGATTAAATCTTTTACTTTATGCATAGATGGGTATAATTATTCAATGTACAGTAACTGACATAAATTACTGTTACAGATTGTTGACCCAGATATGCCCCAGGAAGGGCTTCTGCATAACGGCATCCCCATTCCAGTGCCTCCTGTGGAGGTACTTAAACTGGGCGACTGGAGACAAATGGACGAAGGCGAAAAGCTCTTCTTAGTGCTCTTCTTTGACACCAAAAGAACTTGGTAAGATTCAGACAAGCAGGATAAACCTAACACTGAACTTCACAACAAGCGGGAGTAGTCTTGCTCACTTTGAAAATTGTCCCTCTTGGTTTTCAGGCAATGGCTCCCTCGTAATAAACTACTGCCGCTGGGGATGGATGACACTGTAGACAAACTGCGCTTAATGGAAGGAAAGAAACCCAGTGTTCGCAAGTCTGTACACACTGCGTATGACCGAGCCATAGTACATTTAAACCACGTGAGAGGAAATCTTAACTTCACTCCTTCCAATTTTATATAAATTTTAGCTGAAACATTTCATCATCTTAAACAGGCTGCCTGGTTATATGTATAGAAGCTTCATCAACGCTCTTAAAAAGTGGAAAAGTACAATTAGGGATTACCAACATTTCCAGCAGTTGATGGTATTAAAAGGTTTTCTGTTTAGACCCGATGCTCTGGTTTTTAAAATGGAGAGAAAAGGTGCTTGAACATATTTTTGTAGATGAATTTGTTCATTTATTCAAGTAATTTTTTTTAAAAAAGGTTTTACACAACCACTGTTGCTATGTGTTCATATAAAGTTTATTATTTTAGGCCAAAGTGAGTCAAGACTCAAGTGAGAAAAGTGTAAATATTTAATTGTGAAAGGGACTGTCTTGATTCAAAACATATTTAGATTGTAATTGCCATAGAAATGTCACTGTGTTTATTGAAGTGCAAAAGTCCCACTTAATGTTCATGTCATATCTGGACTCCAGAGAAATTTAGCTTTGACAGTTATGGATGAAAATTTTGTCTTTGATATTTCTAAGTGATACTGGTGATATTAAATAAAACATTTAATATTACCAGTATTTTCCAAATAAAAAGGCACCAAACTAAGAAATAGATCATTATGTAGCTTATGCACTTAAATCTGCAGAGGTGGTATACTCTGCTGCTCAAGACGCCTTGATAAATGTAAGGCAAACAAGTTAATAGTAGTAACTTGGAAAGAAGGCCAAAGTGAAAAATAAAATGTTCTTTTGCTTTTCCTTTAAGCTCTGAAGAAGGCGTGCTGTTGACACTACATCGTCATTCTGAAGCACTCCTGCTTCCTTTTGCAAATTACTGCTGAATTACTACTCGTTTACTCCATAAACTTATAATAACCTATATTTCAAATTTTCCCTCCATTGAATCACATGGACTCTAGCCTTTTACTTACTGTTGGAAATATTATTCAAAAACAAATATGTCAAACTTGCTAGAGCTGGCAGTGACACTGAATTTAAAGCTAAGCCTGAAAGGAAGCATAACTGGTTCTACGTTTCATTCCTAGATGTTTGGGTGTGTACACATTTTATTCAGTGGCTCTGAGAATTGGAAGTACAGTACAATAGAACAACTCAAAGTAGTAGAAATACTGATAAATGTTGGTCAAATGGCTGCCAGTGCAAACACTCTTGAACTTTTAGTCCAGCTATGATGTGTTTTGGGTGGGACTTGAGAGGTTTTTACTTATTTTTCCATATTGTGAAACTGTATTATGATACTAGAATGAGTACCTGGTGCAGCTACTTGGTTAGTAAGATGTGACGCCACTACAGAGGTGAAGCTGATTATTTAGTGGTTATTATAACGAAGTCTACTGCAATCACTCACTGAAAAACTTGCAATTATTTGCAAATCTGGCTGAAATGACTTGAAAAGCACAATCGGTCTGTTTTTAAAAAAAAAAAAAAGATGAAAAAAACTTGTAGGATCGGTGACTCCTGGAGCCATATGTGTGGCAAAAAGCTTGTGTGTGTGTATACAGTATATACATATATGTATACAGCCTCAGTGTAGTAAAGGTGCATGTGTATAGTTTTGTAAATATGTAAATGTATGTTTATATTGGCTTACATGAAGTAATTTAAGGAATGCAAAAATCAAATTTAGATTTTAATTTATAATTTGTGGCAGTTGAGAGTGTTATTTAAAAAGTAAAATATTGAAAAGATTTATGTATGATGCTACGTAGCTCTTTGTAATAGTGATGGTATTCACCAACATGTCAGAACATATTCTCTAGAAGTGAGGTGGCACAAGACCTGAGCTCTGTAGGCAGCAGTGACGCCTACATGAGCTTTTCTTGTTTTTCTTGGTGGCACAGGAGATTTTTTGATCTTGTCATTTGAATTGTACTGCAAGATCTGTTAATCTGCCTGAGACAATATTTTCTCATACAAGAATAAATGCTGTTTGAAACAACTGCATGTGTATGTGTCATTTTTAAGGATTCGTAACAGATCAGTTCATCGCACCGTAGCATCTTTGTTTCCCTCAAGTCAAGGATGAATCGAAGTATAAGATTTGAGAACATGAAGGTAAAGTTCACCCACGTTTTTAAAATGAATACATCAGGACTGTTTGACTGCTTGACCCATTTTAAAAGGCAGAATTTACAGTAAGTCTAACCTTTGCAGCTTCCCATGTTATCCCATAATACATTGTGGAGGTGATCACATTTAACTTGTCAGGAAGGAAATGTCAAGTGACCATATTGTATATATCAACTATTTTTGGGGTTCATCAGCCACTGTTAACTTGTATCACATTAATTGGACCAATGAAAACAGCTGCTCTAATGCTCTACATAATAGAAAACTTCATTCTTGTAAGCAGCTTTGATGCAAGTGTACTTCTAGTGTTAACACTTTGTCGAACATTTAAAGGGAAGTTTTAGTTTTTGGTTGATACAATTTTGGGTAACACTTCACCAAACATTTTTATTTCAGTTAGGCTAGGGTGTTTAAGTTGGACACAACAAATGACACTGATGAATGACATGTCATTCAAAGTCTCAATTAAATGTTGGTAACCCTTTATTTTACGTTTTAAATTCTTATGGTGTTTCCTGGAAAGAGCTATGTAATTTTGTACTAATTGTACAGGTACTATCTGGTAGATTACACAAAGCGATTCATTGGAAATCTACCAACTGCATTGATTTTTGATACAATTAATACCAAACTAAATAGATCTTACCAGGAAAACTCCTAGAACATTATTATGTAAATTACAGAACTGCAAGATCAAGCATTACTTAATGTTAATTTGTCATCTGGTAGATAATAAATGAAGCTTATTCACTACATCTCTACTTCATTAGGACAAGTGTACATTTGTGCAACCTGGGATTTATTTCATAATACTATAGACATACTCTTAAGACTTGAATTGACAGGAAATTCCTCAGAGGACACAGGGATGAGGCTACTGTTTATAGACCATCTTTACAAAACTATTATCCAAAAAGAGAAGTACCTGAACTCACTACATCAGGTGTCAGCTGATAATTGTACAAGAAGTATCTGCAGAAAAACATTGCATGAGCTCTGAGGCATCGTCTTAGCTTAGATGATTTCCAGACTGACAAGGTTTGACTTCTATCAATGAAAACACTAACAATGGAAATATTGATTATGTAAAGTGATAATGTGTAACAGGCTGGGATATCCTATTTGTTTTTTCAGCCCAAAATGTAATATGAATGAAACCTGATGGTTTTAAATTTGAGTGGAAACATTAGTGGGATATAAAACAACACCATGTTTTCAAGTTGTGCCGCAGGGATGTGCAACCAATCCATAGATTTGTCTGTTCATGCACTATCATAACACACGACGGCTCATCACTGGTCTGGCAGTTCCAGTTGTTATTCCGATTTATGCTGAGCCCAAAAACACAACATACTTTCGATACTTGCATATCCAGTTTCATAACATTGGGATGTTTTTGTGTCATCATGAAAAAAAAATCTATATGTTATAACTAGTCTGAGAAAGGTAGTTTAAGTTCATTTTTCACCCCATTTTAACTTACACAAGAAAGAAAATATTCTCTCTTGTTGCAGTAATAAAACAATATAAAAACATTTAAATATCATTGCAATTACATTCTACCACAGTTCAATTTAAAACGTACTAATGCTGTTTTGCCCTGACTGTTTCTGATCGAAAGCAGTGATGCAATGACATGCTTTCTTGTTAAGGTAAGGAAATAATACTAGCTTCAAAGAGATCATTCCTTCTTAAATAGTGTAAAATGTAGTGTTTGATTCCAGTAGTCAATGTCTGTCAAGTCCAACAGGTGTCAAAACAGGGTTCAAAAATATCTTGGAACCAGTGTACAAACTATTGTTGAATGAGGCAGAGCCGCCACTATTGTAGCAATAAGAGAGTCCTATAGAAGAGACAAGAAGCCGTTGTCTGTGGAGTCTTGCTGGTCAGATTTTCCACCTCGAGAGCTCTTGCTGGGGTTTGGGGTGGTTGAATACTTCGGGGGATATCTGATGAAGAGACGGTCCTCCTCCTTTTTAATCCACCTTAGAAGTTTAGTGATAGCTGTAATAGCACAGGCCTTTGTCACCAGAGGACTGAAGCAGGTGTACAGCTCAAATTTACTTGTGACCTACAGTGGAGAGGAAAATGGACAATTTAGGTGAGGATATCAAACTGATCAAAAAAAGAAACTGCAACAATTTGTGACTCGGGTATGCACATGCACATTAGTAACTGGGTTACAGTCTGCCATCCGGTAAGCTGTTTTCTTAAACGTCATGTAAATGAGAAACCCAGTTTCCATAATCAGGGTAGGGAATTTGAGAAACCTGATTTCCCCAGCTAGATCTTGCTGGAGAATGCAGATTTCTTGGCCGTGTATATACATAACGGAGTTTCTAATTGGCTTTTTACACATACGAATGTGGAGGATGAAGAATTCAGAAAAAATAAATGAATAAAAATACTGCTGTGGAAGCAAAGAGGTGTTATGAAAGGAGAGATGATTACATGAGTATATGTCCTCATGTTCAAGATAATCCGATCCAAAATCTGAATTAAACTTAAACTAACACAAAGTAGATTCTATAAGCCTAAATAACTCCATCATTCAATATTTGACTGTGTAGAGCTGCCACTATTAGTCAAATAATTGATTAGTCAGCTGTCAGGAATTTCAGAATTTACTTTAATATATATTTTTAAAAAAGCTAGAAAAATTAAACACATATTGATTCCAGCTTCTCAAATATCATGATTTGATGCTTTTTGGTATCATGTATAATAGTAATGTGTTGTGGACTGTTGATCGGACAAAACATAACATTTAAAAACATCAACTTGGACTATTTCATTTCATGGGTTCTTCCCTGGCCTGTTCCTCATCCCTCCACCAAGTTCAGTGCAAATTGGTTAAGTACTTTTGAGTAATCCTGCTGATAAATAAACAGACATGGGTGAAAACATAACCTCCTTGGCAGAGGTAATAAGATCAGTGTGGGGGAGGAATCCAATTACTGACCTGCGGCATGTATGCATGTATTTACAGTGGATGTACACAAATTTGTCCACTTACCAACATAACCTGATTTCTCTGAATAACCTTTTCCTGAGTACATCTTATAAATGTGTCCATAACCACAGCTACATACCCAGGCTAGCAGAGTTTCTCTCTCAGCGACATGGTAGATGAGCTTGAGGGGTCGTGAGGTGCTGTGGATGCGGCTGTGCATATAACGATAAAGGTCGAGCAGTCTCATTTTCTCCCCCTCACTGCTGTACGGCGCCTCCATCTCTGGGCTACATGCGGCAACAAATCGTAGGTTACAGACAGAAAAGTCACATAAGGTTCTTTGATAAAAAAAAAAATATATAGTGATGCAATAATACAGAGACATGAGGACTACAGTGATGAATTTTTAAATCACTGAAACTATTCATTTGTGAATCTGATGGGACAAAAATTACACAGCAAAATGCCAAAACACAGCTTCCAAAATTATTTAAAAGGGAGACTTTTTGCTCTTTGTACCCTTGTTCTGAACAGTGCCAAGTAAACAAATGTGTTATTGCTATTTGAAGTGTAGCGCTATGATTATCTGCATAATTTCACTTTTATTCTCAAGGTTTCGACTGGCTGCTGACTCATGTAATAGGACACCTAATTCTTTCAGTTCAGCTCATTAGGAGATAAGCGAAGTGACACGTCAGGATTAGTGGAATACAATTTGAAATTCTTACAGTTTTTAATTCTCTGTGCCCTTGTAACTGGTAGCCCTATTTCAGAAACCCTTTTAATCTGAGGTACTTAATATAAAACAGGACACATTTGTAAACACCAACCACACTTAGCTTTTTTTTTTTTTTTAAGACGGGCTTTCATACTTTCTCAGGTATTTATTTCACTGCCTAACATTAAGTGCAATTTAAAATACTCTATAAAAGCACAAAATAAATAACTTGTTGTTCACTTTTTAAACATAAAGCACCAATGACGCCTCAGAAGTCCCTAGTGTTGTTGCATAGACAATGACAGATACACACAAAGACACACACACACCTGGTGAACTGAGTGAGCTGGCGGTAGTTGTCTGGAACATCAAAGGGCTTGTACATGAAGTGTCTGAGGTCTGAGACGCCCACCTGGCTCACGCTGTATGACTGGGCTTTGGCAATGAGGCTCAGGGAGTTCTGAGCCACCATGGCCTCCTCTATCTTCCTCTTGCACTCAGCTACAGCGTAGAAAGCTTCCTTGTCTGTCGAGAGCAGCAGCAAACAAACAGTGCATTCTGGAGGGTCCAGGTAAGAAATGTATGCATAAAAGTAACAGTCAGGATTAAAGAGAGGGAGGCAGATGGGAGTCCAGATCTCCCCAGCCTGAAAGGCAGAGGAGGCTCCGATGAGGTTGAGCAAGAGGTGGACGTCAGCAGGCTCCAGCCGGGTGTCCTCGATGACGGTCTTCTCTTGGACGATGGTGAGCAGCTGGTTCTTGGCGATGAGGATGGAGAAAACTAGATTGGGCGTGATAGCTTTCTGCAGGATCTGGCTGAGAGAGTCCCTGAGAGAGGAGGCTAGGGGTAAGCAGTGTATTGCTGCGAGGAGGAAGCTGGGGTCTGAATCTACCAGGTTGAGGAGGCCGTCCAGGATCTTCTCTGAGCCTGCCAAGAGTCTCCTCAGATCGTAGTTTTTCTTGTGTTCAAAGATGCGGGATATGCTGGCCTGCGTGAGCATGCTGATGATCTGATAGTATACGTAGAGGAGCTCTCCACGCAGCTGCTGCTCAGACTGACGACTGCTGGAGACACACACGAGCACTAGGGGCCCTTTTTGTAAGAACACCACAGTGTGCTCCTCTGATGGAAGGAAGAAAAAACATCAGCAAAATAAAGATCATACTGAAGGTATCAGTAAATGACAACTAAGTACACCCCCCAATACTCAATGTCTCTGCACTCAAAAATACTGTACATCTTTCAGACTTGGAAATTAGCATATTGTCCAAAATAAAACGCTATATTTAATAATAAATACAAATCAATACAAAGTGACTGTAAAACAATACTCTAAATGCATGAATTTTTACTTGTTTCTCTCACTTGTACAGCACTTGTTGTCAATTGGCAATAATTATCTTGCCCTTCACAGCAAGTCAGAGGTACTGCAGCCTGCTGTCCACCTCTTCCCAAAGTCCTTTGCAAAATTTCTACACTTGCTGTCATATTAGAGAATTGAAAATGTCTGATCACCTGTGACATACCCAGTTGAAATTCACAATAATATCACAAAAAAAAAAAGAAATCACACAAAAGCTCTCACCTGAATAGACTGAGCGGATGATATTATCGCTACTTTGGACAAAGGACACCAATGCCATCATGACTCCCATTGTGGATGACAGAGCCTCTTCACTGCCATATCGAGAATAGATGGGTTTGCCTGCTTCACTTAGCACAAAAACATGCTTCCTGTGCTGCCGCCAGCTGTCAGCTGTCACATCCTCATCACGATGAGACATAAATGAAGGAGACTCCTGGGTGCCTGCCTCCAGCAAGGGGGATGACCTTCCCTTCACACCTATACCTTGCTCCTCCAGCTTGGCCTTGGCCAACATTGTTACAACAAACTCTCCAGAATCGCTCTGGTCATTGTCTATGGCAGCATCCTCAGTTCCTCTTTCAGTTGTCTCGGTGGATTCATTGTTCTGACACTCAGAGTTTTCTGCCGCCTCAGTCTCTAGCTTTTTTACCTGGTTAGAAACGTGCTCTGCGTCCAGACTCTGCTCCTGTGCTGTAACATCCGACAGGTGCAAATCTGCAGGCTCCTCTTTCACAACAGTAGTACCGTTGTTTCTCTCCACAGGGTCAGGAAACATGTGATTGCCCAAGAGGGAAAGAGAAGTTGCCAAGGTGTCAGCTAAGATGAAAACAAAATTAAATTATGAAATGAGTGATGAAAATGAAGGCATGGGCGTTAAAAATTAAAATAGCTTTAATGAAAGATCATATAATTTATTCACCAGGTGGATTGCTCTCTGAGGGTGAATCACAAATCTTCACTCCCTGTGCCTCTCCTTCTTGATGATTGTCTCTCTCCATGATACCATCCCAGTCACTGGAGATTAAATAAAAACATACTATAACCAAACAATTTCAAACAAACAGCTTTATATCTAATATAATGCAATGGTTGTAGCTGAACCTTGGGAGAGCACGCATCTCAAATCTCATGAATAGGAGCACTCATAATGGACCAGTGACAGGGTCACATGATGACAACTCCAAGATGCCGAACAGACTGTGGAATTTCAGACTGATTACAACTTCCAGCAGGCTGGTTAATGCTATACTACAGATAAACGACAGTTGGTTGGACGGAGAGACGAAAGTAACTGTTCCAACGCTAGGGAGCAAACGTGTGTCTAATAATAGCTTAAGATACTTATGAAGCTAATGGTAGCTTCTCTGCTAATGTGCACGCCGTCGAGAAATCTTACTTTTGCATTAGCATAGATGTTTGACTGTGAATTCCGATGCAGCTCAGTAAATGTTGGCTATAGTTACACGGCTAACACTGCCTGCTAGCAAGCGACACACACAGATCAATTTCATGGCCTTGGCTTAACAGTGAGCAATGCAAGCAATCGTGGTCAACTAAAATTAAACAGATAAAGACACTTTATCATTGAAACTTACGATTTTGGTGCCGTCAAAACGTTGGGTTAAATATCTAATTTGCTACATTAACTTTCATCGGGAGCCCGGTTGCAAACAGGCTGTCAAGAATGAGGAGCAGAAAACAAATTTTCCTCTTACCACAGCAGACATCCGGAATCTCTCATGACAAGCTGAGTTGACCAATCAGGTTACTCGCTGGCTTAGGCTAGTCCCGCCCCCTCAGGGTGACGTTCCAGACAGAAAATGTGATGCACTGCACGAGACTGTAACATAATTTTTTTGCTGGATGAGTTAAACATACAACATAAACGACACAACATTGTTAAGTTTTTATTTAAAGCTATCCCAATTTAACATGTGTGAATTGTATGACTTTCTGTAACAAAACAATAAAACAGGGTTGGCCACTTGCCTTTTCGTGTAGCTAACGTAGATACGAGCTAATTAGACCCATCGTGGCCTTAGCGTTCGCACTGAATTCAGAGCGCTCACATAACGTTCCCTATGGAAATATTAGGGAGAACAGTGGACGCGTTGTTTTTATCGGTTATCCAGCAGCAGGTTGCGTCTTCATTAATTTTCTTGTCATCTGGCAGGGGTCTGCTTTATGTCCGGGGGGATAAAATGTTTGCCAGAGGCGAAACCAACGTTTGAATCGTATAAATGCACTCCGCCGGCAGCGACTGCCTCGTCATGCTATAGCTACCGCAGCTGAGCGGGAGAGAGGAGCAGTAAACTGTGTCGAAGTGCGTGATTTAAACGTTGGCTTCGCCCCGGACACGCATTTTATCGTTCGTGCCATACAGCAGACATGTGTGTGGTCACAAAAATACATATAAAGGTGGAATCTGCCTCTAGAAAACGCGTTTCTAGAAAAAAGTTACGTTGTATTTATTTTTTTCCCTTACGGTTTGCGTAGGCATTGCTGCTGTGGGATAAAGCAGTGACAGCTAATTTGCTATTGTATGTTGGTAATAGTTAATTACTTTTCGTTTGTAAAATGTAGTAATGGTGTGTATAACACCAAAGACTTAAATAGTCTTGTCAGACAATAATTAAACACCTAGTTTAGCTAAAAGAAAAAAATTACAGTATTTCTGAAGGATGTTTACGTGTGAGGTAGCGGGGCTACGTAAACTACGTCATGTCCGATTCTTCAACCCAATCCACTCATAAGCATCGTAACGGTAGATATGGCGACCAGGATGTCTTATGCTACATAGCCAAAGTGATGTTTTTTAAACGGCCCAACGGACACAAAGTTCACCCAGTTGTTTCCACATTAGCTGGATAATCGGACACTATGGAGGAACCGTGGGACTTTGAGTTTTTGTCCCGCATCGCTGACAGCTGCTTATCGTTTCTCTCCGAGTTTGTGGACGACTGGCTCGCCAACGATATGAGAGTCTCCATATTTAAGATTTTACTAAGCTGGTTAATTTTTAGTCTTGTCGCAATTCACTTTGCATGGAAAGTCTACGGGAATACAGTGAACGATATGTATTACCGACAGGGTGAGTTTTCTTTGTCTTTATCCATATCGCTTGCTTAACTCGTGCTAGCCACATTAGCTTTATCTCTGTCTGTGTTGATGTTCAGGGACTGGGCAGAACGGAGGCACACCTGACACAGCACCTCACCTGAGTGGATGGTATGTGTTAAAGCATCATGCTGCTTCAAGCAAGTGGCTTACCTTCCTGACTCTGTCTGATACTCTGTTTCAGTATAGTTACGAAGTTGAATGGAGACACTGTAATTATGTTCTCTCAACTGAAGCTGCAACATTTATTACCATCATATCACTGATGATGCTTGGGTGAAAATGTGTATTAGTGTTACAGATGTTTTATTGTACTGAAATAGCATTAATCTCATTGTTTTCTTTTTTGGTTGTTTTGTTGGCAATAACATTCTGTTATTCTTGCAGGGAAAGTAAAGCAGGCGATACTCTGAAGACTCATCGAGATTAACAGGACAATGGGCTTGGACTGTGGACTTTATCCAAGTGAGACCTGGACAGTTAACATCTCCCAGAGACACTGACTGCACCCAAGTTGTGAAAATGATACTTTTCAGTGTATTCAAGATGGATGCACCTTATGGCGACTGCCTAGAGAAATTTTATGTCTCACTTATATCCCTTAAATTGCACATATAGTGCTGTAACATATTTATTTCGGACTATCAACTTTGCTCATTGAAAATGACTTTATTCTGCATAAAACCTGTTCGGCTTCATCGTCAACTTTTTTCATTTCTTTCAAGAGACTTTAGTACAAATGTGAAAAATATTGATGGGTTTGCATGTGAGTTGAGAATGCTTTAAGAACGCTGTTTTGATAGCAGATATGAAATTTTCCATCCCAAGACCACAAGCAAGAGAAAGTAATTGTACTTGACTTGAATGATGTATGAAGGGAAAAAGGTACATGATTTTTTAAAGTCAGGACACGCAGGATGATATGGACAGGTTTTTGAATGTTAAGGCTGAATTGCAATTGCACCAGCAAGAGCTAGTGTATGATGATGGCGAGTGCTGTGCACATCTAGTTATAATTTTAAAGATTCCTTACGGTGGACAGGATCATTTTCATCACTTCTATTTGATAAATAATCCATATGGTCTATTTAAAGACAAATCCATGAAAATCAGTTCGTGTTGTACATCTTCCATGATTTTTCTGGTAAATTTGAAACACCATTGTTTGTCTTAACATGTAAGGGGTGTTGCATGCACTTAATGGGAGACAGAATACCTGTGTTAAGTATTCAGCCCCTCTGACTTTTTCATGTTTCATACATTAATTCACAGCAAACACCTGTGTCAAAGTGAAAACAAATCTCTACAGATTGATTAAAATTAAGTACAAAGCAAGAGTATATTCATCCAATTTATGACATCCAAAGTGCACAATTTGAATATAAATCACATGTGTAATAAGTGTCAGATGATTTTATGATTTTTTTTTTTCCTGGATGCGTCACAACCTGTAGCTTTATTGCCACTCAAAAAAACCCTTCTCAAGCTCTATACTCTATCAAATTCACCAGAAACCCAACACCCTTACCATGAAGCATGGTGGCATGTTGTGGGGGTGCTTCTCTGCAACAGGCCCTGGTGGCTTGTGAACGTAGAGAGCAAATGAATGCAGAAATATACTGAAAACTTGCAGAGAAAAACCCGCCTCAGTGTGCAAGACAACTGTGACTTGGGAGAAGATTTATTTTTCAGTCGGACACAGGATTGGCTGTTAATCGATGTCCACACCTCAATCCAGGATTAGCAGGAGGAATTGAAAATTGCTGTTCATCCAATCCCCATGTTACTGGAAAGTGTTACTGGAGAGTAGCTATGCAAAGAAGACTGGGGGAAAAAGTGCAATGTCCAGGTAGCAAAGCTGACACAGACATATCCATTCTGGGTAGACTCAAGGCCATAAATGTTGGCAAAGGTGCCTCTTTGCTTGAGAAGGGTGAACACAACTATTATATTTTTATATTTGTATGCAGTACGTACAAGTTTGTTTCACTTTGACATTATTTTTTTATGTTAATCTTTGTGAAAATAATAGTTACATCCACTGTGATTTGATGTACAGTAATAAAACATGAAAATGTCAGAGGTGTTGAATAGTGTATGTACTTCCACGTGAGCCAACCTACAGTCAACTATTGTAACCGACATGTTATATTGTTATAGCAGTAGCTGCAAGTCTGTAGTACAAGACAATATACTGCATTGTGTATTTATAGAACTCTTTAATGATGTACATAGTATTTGTCAAATAAATTATTACAACAAAATGATCAGCATATATTAGGTACCTTGACGTACCTGAAGAGACCAGCAGCAAAGCAGGAAGATAATGAACTTTGCAAGTCGTGCAAACAGCTTGATTGATGTTACATTTGTGTAATGTACTTGAAAATACTGATGTTGTTGATGCCTGTTATTTCTATGCTGTGTTGTAAAACATAATTTGCTGTGATTAAAAAAAAGATTTGCGTTAAGTCCAGTTTTTAGTTTTTTCCCTGCTGAAAAACCTCTAATGCTGATAACAAAAATTACATCCCAATTTTATTCTTTGTGGTTGTTAGATTTTCATATAGGAATACCAATCCTTCTCTCATGTAGGTCTATGCACAGTTTTCCCGACATGGGCAAAAAATGTTGAGTTGAAAAACCTCATACCATGCCAAGTCAGAGAACCAGATAGAGTACTTTTTAAATGCAGGATCCAATTTTGAATTATCTTATGTTAATGGGAATCGGTGGAATAAGTAGCATGTGCACATCCATCACATTGGTGCAGGTTAGGCCAGGTACAAGTAAATGTTGCCCAGCAGAAAGATGTGAAAAAAATGAGTAAGAATCATTGTTAGTAAGGAAGTTGTTGATGTCCAGCCCCTGTGCTTGTGCTTCTTCATACAAACCTCCATCGGTAATGGCCCCTGCTGCCTCAGTGGGTCCATCCTGACCATCAGTTCCACCACTCAGGAAGACAGGACCATTAGGTGGGAGCTGCAGGCCTCTCAGCTCCAGTCCAACTCGCAAAGCCAGCTCCTGGTTCCGACCACCTTGACCCTTTCCTGTCAATTCCACAGTGGGCTCACCTCCAGCTAACAGACACGTGGCACCCCATCCTTCCGTACGCCCTTCATCTAAGACCTGCATGGTGCGGCACAGGTCCCAGCTCTCCACACCTACTTCAGGCCCTAGCCTCAGCACCTCAGCAGCAATCTCAGGAGGAGGTTCCTCTTGACAGCATGCAAAGCGGGCCAGGAGGCCGTAAAGTCTGGAGACTGACCTTACATCGCCACACACTCCTGGTGACAGAACAACAGGGCGGAAACCTAGCTCTCGGGCCCGGCGACCTGCGCACTTGAGGGCGACGCTGTTGGAGCCAATAACAGCATTAAGAACATTTTCTGCCTTTTCTATTTCATCCTTGTTCTCTTTCCACCGGGGACTTGGTCTCCCAAGGACATCCTTCACTGAAGCTGGTAGAGAGTTCAACAGCTTGTACTGTTCAAGGATTGACAAAACTTCCTCAGGCCACACCTCACTTCGGACTGTGGGGCCACTGGCTATCAAGTCCAGAGGATCTCCAATCACATCAGACAGTATCAGTGCAACCACCTGTGAAGGGTTCAGAGGGGTGACATTCAAAGCAGAGTGCTGAAATGACTTCTTAACAACAAACAAGTGTTTAAAAAATAAAAGTACATTACCTGTGCAGGGTGAGCATAATGTGCAAGCCCTCCACCCTTTAAGAAAGAAAGGGCACGACGTACAGTGTTCAGCTCTTGAATAGTGGCACCAGCAGCTGCAAGTTTGCGGGTAACATCCAGTTTCTCTTGCAACGAAATTGGTGGGATGGGTGCAGGTAAAAGCGCAGAACCTCCACCTAGAAAGAGTTGAATCACCTTTAGTTGAATTTACATTTTAAGGTATAATTTTGTTAAGAATCAGAATTAAGAGAAGTGATGTGTTTACCTGAAATCAGTACAAGTAGCAAGTCTTTCTCTGTCAGTTCACTGGCTAACTGTTTGATTCCTTCAGCTGCCTTCTGGGCATCAGAGTCAGGCAAGTTGTGTTTGGCTCCCTCCATTACTTTGATGTGACTGTTTTCTTTTAACAACAGATGACTGTGATAGAAGTGAGAAATTTTATTACACTTTATCTGTTTTTCTGTGTAATATTTCAAGTTGTTTAACTCTTAAAGTTTTTTGCTTACTCTTTCCCATGCTGCTTTAATGTCTGCTGAATCCCATGTGGCACACTTATGACTCCATTCACTAAGTGATCCCCCACTATCCTCTCTGCCTCAGCAGCCATACCCAGTACAGCTTTTCCAAAGCCAACCAAGTGCAGGTTGTGTTTCAGTGTGAATTTTTGACCATTGATAATGACTGAGTCCTCCTTGCGCTCTATACTCTGCCGCACCACAGTGTCTGGCTGCACAGCCTCCACTGCAGCTACAAACACCTTGCGTGCCCGTGAGTCCATTGACATTTTGCACAATGTAGGTTTCCTCCTGCCCACAAGGGCCAGAAAAGGCTGAGGTCGGAACAAGGAAAGAACACGTGCCATGGACACTTCACTGGGTCTGAGCAGAAACTGCCTAAGGAATGAAAAAAATCAGGTGTCAGTGTATAAGGACAGTTAGCACTAAAGCAGGTTATTTTAAAAAAAGACCACACATATAGAATACGACTTGAAAGGATGAGAGGAAAGGTCAAATATTCTACAGTTACTCACAAATCATTTTTGTTGGTTGAAGGCCACTTTTACCTCTCAAGTAAATCCTTTTCCAAAGAATGCAAACATTTCTGCAGTACTAACTGACAGCATGGACTAAAAATTGTTCAGTCATTAAAATGATTGATAGCTCAGTTAAAACCTTACTAATTAAATCTGAAGACTTCAGGATTACACTAGTGTATGGGGCTGTCGTATACCTCTTCTACCCACATAAATTGATATTTTCTTCATGCATTAACTGTTTACTTCTAAAGGCTGAAAAGGAAGTGTACAAACCTTTGCCTAGTGGTTTGTTTTGTGTTTATATCAACCAAAATCTTGCTTAGATAATTGCCATAAATCAGTAAACACATTTCCCATAAAACTGTGTTTTCTCAAGACTCATGCATCTGCCTACCTGTGAAAGTTGTAAATGGGATATAAAGCCTGAGGATTCCAGTGGAAGCCTGTTATGTGTGCTCCAGCTCAGCAGTAAGTGTAGCAAAAATTTGACCAGACACTGACTGGGGTTGTGTACCCTATGTGTAATGATTGACTTGAATAGAGCACGGGACACATCGAAGCCACCCAGCTGTGCACTGTTTCTTTAGTTGTACATTTTTTTTTGCCACAGACTAGGTAACAACTAAAAGATGAGTCAGTGATACCAGAAGTTAGTTCAGTGCTGGTATAAAATCAAACACAGTGATGAAATTCATGTGCACAGTATCCAACAGACTTTGGACCCATTCATGCTGTGGAATAGTTCAAAGGGTCCCAAGCCTAAATTCAGTGTAAAACAACCTTAAACTGGTTTAAACTGAATTCATGAGCACACTAAATGCAGGTATTTTCTCACTGCTGTGCAGACACCTGCATTCATGCTGTTGAAAACCACATATGGTACTCAGTGAAGCATTAATGATGTTTATGACAGCTGAAAGTCTTACATCTCTGGTTGAATCAGGTCAAAGTGGACAATATTTCAAATCAGTGAAAATTATTGTGATGAAGTACTCTGATCTTTCTGGTATTTCATGAACTAGATAAGTCTAAAAACATACATCAGGTTACTTTATCTATTATAACTCAATAGATTTTCCAGAAAAAATGCATTATATGCAATTTATTGTTATGGTGATATAAAATCAAATTTATCCTGAAAGAATTTTTTATCTATATTGCTTGGCCCTACAGCCCAAAATCTAAAATAAACAAAATTGAAAAGTTTGTTTGTTAAACCAACAACACTATAGAGGTGAACTGATTAGTCAATCGAAAGAAAATTCATCAGAAACTATTTTGATAACTTTTTTGGAGTGCTGATTGGTCAAAACACCAAGCATTTGGAGAAAGTCAACTTCTTTCATTAACGTTGCGCAATAATGGCTTGTTCAGGAATATGTTTACAGGTCAAAACGTTCTCTAAAGTTTAACTCTATTTTAGAACTGATGACATGAGGATTCAATTTTAAGTCGACACGAATCTGAACTTTAAGCCTGAATTTGTATGTTACCATGGTCACTGTCGATCTCTTGAAGTATCCAAGCAAATGTTCACTCTCCTGACATTCAACAAAAACACTCAGGCTGCTGACAGAACAGTCACGCTTGGTTCATACCTCAGACTTCCCTTTCAGTGGGGACACAACTCCTGCTGTTATTTTCTTCTGCGCTTCTCCCGCGGACATTTTCCTGCCTGGAGCACAACCTAGAAGCTGGCAGAAAGTAGAGCAGGCCGAACAACACGAACTGCTAAATGTGTCAGAAAGTGCTGGACCAGAGGGTCACCTGCTAACACAGGGAGCGGATGCGGAACTTACTCTGGTCCTGTCCGCTTCGGTGATATCGACAGAGTCGAAAAAGACAATAAAAAAATACAATTTTATCCAAAACCTGCCAAGATAATTAAGTTTTGTGTTGTTAAGTCACTGGCAATAGCTGGTCATTATTTTTTGTTGCTTAGTTACATGCAATTATCGCGATAACTATCTATCATATCGCGTGATTTCTAACCAGTGCGCGTGGTTGGTGATGAATATGCGCGTCACCGACGTGTCGAAGGCGGTGCTTTTCCCTCCCGTGGATCAAAAGTATCACAGGCGGGCTTTCGTCGCTGTTTTTGAATTATACTTCTTCTAAAATAACTTACAGAACCGCTGCAGTTTATATATATATACAAAGCACCACAAGTTACATCTGTAAGCCGGTTTAAAGTGTAAAACGAGGGCCTGCTTCCCCTCAGAGACAGACAGGCCATCATGAAGCTCACGGACAATGTGCTGCGGAGCTTCAGGGTTGCTAAGGTGTTCCGAGAAAACTCAGACAAAATTAACTGCTTCGACTTCAGTTCAAACGGAGAAACAATTATTTCCAGCAGCGATGACGATTCTTTGGTCTTGTACGACTGTCAAGAGGGAAAGTAAGTGCGGTTTCTGCAAATTTTACTGTGTTGTTTTTGCCGTTAGCTACCTGCTGTGCTAACTAGCGAGGCCTGCTGCACTGCGATAATACTCAACAGCGATTGTATGAAATGTGAAATTTCCGTGTATGCATGCAGTTTGAAAACTCCTGCAGCATTAATCCTGTCAGTCTATAGTAACTAATCTTATATGCTAGTAAGTAACATGCGGTGTGTTCATCATATTATCAGAAGTAGTCCTTGATCTGTTAAAATGTCTGAGGAGGGTTTTACAATTAAATAGTCTAACGTTAGCAATTATTAGGTATGTATGAGTTGACAAAAAACAAAAATTATATTAGTAAAACAGCACAGCTATTATTATGTAAACAAATAACATGTCTATTTCAATCTATCGATAATTTTGATAAGGCTAAAATAACAAATAGTGCTGAATATAGCTGTCGCAATTAATCGATTAGTCGATGGACATTTTCATGAGAAATAAATCGTTTTCGTCATTTGTTGGTTAAAGGTTTTTAAATGTGATAGTTTGCTGCTTTTCTTGTGTGATTGTAAACTGAAGAATTATGGGTTTTGGTAATGAAAATAGTGTAGTTGCATCTTAGTGCTGAAACAATGAGCTGATAAGCAGAAAATGAATCACCAACAATTATTTAACAACATTTTCATAACTGATTTATTTTATTATAGCATAAATGTAAAGCATTTGCTGGCCCCACCTTCCCAAGTGAAGAAAAAAGTAAAAAGTTAATCAGTTAGTAAGGAAAAACAGCCAATAATGTACATAATTGTAAATGCAACCGTACAGTAATCTGTTTGTATTTATATGGCTAGAAAATGTCACAGCACAGTCTTTGATACATGGAGATGTAAAATAAGGAAGCAAGTAACTCTCCATTGAGGATGTAACTTGAATCTGTGTTGTATTCTTACGAAATGTTAAGTAATAATTACATAAAGACGATGAGATTATTTTTCAGAGCAGATTTATATTATTGCTGATTTAAATGCTTATTTTGCTCTGATTTATGGCAGACCCAAGAGGACCCTCTACAGTAAAAAGTATGGAGTGGATCTGATCAGATACACACATGCTGCAAACACTGTGGTCTACAGTTCCAACAAAATCGATGGTATGTTCATGCACAAAAACTTGTTGGGTTTTTTGGGTTGGGGGGGGGGGGCTAAATGAATGAATAGTGACATTAATAAATTTCAGTTTGTGCCTAAGGTGATAGTGTTTGTGTGTGTGTACCTACCTGTAATGATAATGTTATATGTGTGATCATGAATAATAGGAAGTCATTAGAGGCATTGATAATGGTAAGATAGGGCAAAAACAAGTAGCCTAGAGGTATTCATCCTGCATTTTGCATATATTCAGACAGTTGAATCACCTCATTGTTATGCAGGAGAAGGCACTTAAGTTATAGTAGACTATATTATATTGGACTGTGGAGACACTGATTTTTAAAGGATGCCATTCCCCTGTGGAAAGCTGCTGGATCATGAGGAGCACACTACTCACTTTGGTCTGAGGTAGTTGTTTGTACAGTTTGAGGGTCTGTGATTCTGCCCCATACAGGAGCTAACTGTACAAGTGACTGCCTTGCCCACGGTTGAGTCAACTCATCAGACCTGCCCGTAATTGACTGTATGTTCTTAATGCCATCTTGGTTGTGCTTATCCTTTCTTAATGTATGACATGACAGATTTCTTCCTAATGTTAATGGTGTTGCTTCTTTTCCTTTAGATACTATCCGGTACCTGTCCCTTCATGACAACAAATACATCCGCTATTTTCCAGGGCATAACAAAAGGTGAGGACTGGATTTATGCTGGCCCGTCTTTCTTTGTTTTCTACCTTGATTTGATTTACTGTCTAAGTTGGAAGTTGCTGTATCCTCATTTTTCCCCTTGTTTTTTGTTATCAGAGTGACATCTCTCTCCATGTCTCCTGTGGACGACACATTTATTTCTGGCTCATTAGACAAAACTATCCGACTATGGGATCTCCGGTCACCTAACTGCCAGGTAAGTATCTTTTCTTGTAATTTGGTGAACACCCACTGGGGTTGCTCTAATATCTAATATTAAATTGTAAAAGAGGGATATAGCTGATACTGACTTTTGATCTGTCGCTTTTAGGGTCTGATGCACCTGCAGGGGAAGCCAGTGTGCTCCTTTGATCCAGAGGGTCTCATTTTTGCCGCTGGAATAAATTCAGAGATGGTTAAACTTTATGACCTGCGGTCATTTGACAAGGCAAGAAGTGTTTGTGTGTATGTGTGTGAGAGAGACCATTCATATGTCTTATCTAAAATTTTAAATGTATAACCACAATTTAATAGAAGCAAAAGAGTCATCATCATTCTTGTCAACAGGGTCCCTTTGCAACCTTCAAGCTCCAGTATGATCGGACATGCGAGTGGACAGGGCTGAAGTTTAGCAACGATGGAAAACTAATCCTTCTTTCTACTAATGGCGGGGCTCTTCGCATCTTAGATGCTTTTAAGGGTGCTGTGCTACATTCCTTTGGGGTAAGAGACAACTCATCTTCATGCACTATGTATGGTAGTATCAATTACTTGAAACTAAAACACAAAGACAGATACATGTCTAAATCACACAGTTAGAACAGTGTGACCCACACCCGGTCAAATTACACCTGTTCGGTGACTAAATTCAGCAGATTTAAAAAGTGAAGCAATTATGGGACTTTCATTCATATTTTTAAAGAGTGATGAGGATCTGAAAAATTTCCCACTGTTTGTGAGGTGAAAGGATAGGGCTACCTCGTCTAAACTGAATGGTGTATCGGTCAGGACACAAGAATGAAGATGAGACGTAATTCTTTCTCAAACAGCGTTATGTTCCAGCAGTGTTTATTGTTCCATTGTCCATTAGGCACTGGCATCTTTACAGAAACAGAACATAACCACTGAAATATTAATAAAGAAATTCTGATATAAAAATATATGAATAGGCATTGTAAGGCCTACCTTTAACAAAAACAGTAACAGAAATAGTAACCTAGAGTTACAATTTATGAATGTAAATATTACTATTCACAGAAACAAACTCCACATTTTATAATTGACCAGCTTACGTACAGTTCAATGTCAACACCCGCTGGTCAAACAGGGTAGTACATAATGTCGTCCTCACATCACAACTCTCCCCCAACAAGATTATTAACCATTCACAGCAATATTGACTATACTAATTCAACTTAAAAATGTGAAAAATGACAACAGCTAACTTATACTTCCTCCAGTCAGTTACATTATTGTGACAATGTCAGAAATGTCTCTCATCACACTGTCTCTCATCACACTGTGATGAGAGACAATGAAACTTAATGGGGTGAAACTTAACAAGGCAAACTTAACAAGATATAACTTTAAGTAACAGCAAACAACAGACACTTACTTTCAGTCATTAACTCAATATTGGGAGTACTAGAGCACACAGAAGAAGAACATCAATAATTACGGGTAAATCTGGTTCGAACTGTAATGCAATCACATTATTTGGAAGCCTCTCCCACTTTTTTCACACACCACCGCAAACTGTTTTGAAGGTGGATACTCATTTCCTGCAGCCAGATAACATGACTACTAAAATGATACACAGCCTTTTACACACCCACCAAATGCTGTCTTTAATATGTTTTCTCTGTATATACTAGTGTTCACTGTTGAATCACCATTCTGCACAGAATAATTCATTTTCACGGATGGTGCTGTTCATTTACCCACAGGGCTACAACAACAGTAAAGGTGTAACACTGGAGGCATCATTCACTCCTGACTCTCAGTTCGTTATGATCGGTAAGTTAAGCCTGCCATTTCTCTTTTGTTGTTGTTTCACTGTTGTAAATAGTTTCATGCATTATTTCATCCCAAAAAAGTTTAAAGGTATTTGATTATGAATTGTTCTAAAGTCACTCTGAAGTACAAAAATTGATTCCCGAATCAAAAAGATGCTGCAGAGCAAATATTTTGCATATTTAGACAAAAGAATGTAATGCTTAGTGGTATAGCGAGTCAATCTATGAAATGTCTCACCAATAGCATTCCTCTGACAAATAAAGGCATTGCTCAAAATAATGCTGGACTTAGCCATCATGTAACAATGCTGGTCCTTGTTTCATCCACTATTTTCATTGTCCGTTTATTTCAGGCTCGGAGGACGGAAAGATCCACGTGTGGAATGCAGAGAGCGGTATGAAGGTGGCTTTATTAGATGGGAAGCACACAGGACCAATTACCTGCCTGCAGTTCAACCCCAAGTTCATGACATTTGCAAGTGCCTGCTCCAACATGGTGAGTGGGGGCAGCAGTGCGGACGAAGGGAGTTGTTTTCTTAATTGCTTTTTAAACTGTGTTAGGCAGATAAACATGTTGATGTTGCTTAACTGTGCAGTTCATCGACTTCGAGTTTCTTGTTTTCATTCGCAGTATTACAGTTTTATTATTGTGTTACTCTCCCGTCCTGCCTCAAACTGTACACACTTGATAGAACTGTAGGCGGTGCTTGATTGACTTTCAAGCTTATAACATGAAATAAGGAGTCTTTCGTGTGGGTAACTTAAATTTGAAATGCTCTTTCATCTTTCAGGCATTCTGGCTGCCAACCATTGATGACTGATGAGAGAAAAATGAAGACACGGCTTCTGTTCAAGGCCAAATTCAAAGTGACCAGCAGGGGTCAGAACAACCAGCTCTATGTGAACACAGGGACTTGTGGCAAATTTAAAAAGTCAAATTGTAAATAAGTAGTTTTCAGAAATAGATTTCTTCTCTATTGTCTTTTTTATATTTCTATTTAACATTAAATTGTTTCTTTGTAAAAAAAAAAAAAAAATGTTTTGACTACATTGTGTTTAGTGTGTGTCCATGCTTATTGTTGTTGTCTTTGCCACACAATGAAGTGGTCAGCTGAGAGAGTCAGTTCAAACTGGCTCACACCCCACAATGATGTGAGTGAATTTTATTTATATAGCGTATTTGTTGTATTCCAAAATTTTTTATGCTTTGAAAGGAAAATATTTTATGAAGCACAAGTTATTATAATATGTTGATGCTTAGCTAGTTCACTTGTGAGCGGGTTTTGTTTGTTTTGTTTTTGTGATGAATTTATTTTAGTTCCCAGTGTAATATTTGTCAGGTTTTATTCTGACTACACATACTGTGGGGAAAACTGAGGTATGAGATTCACAAAGTTAACTAAATGGATACACTTTCCATAGCAACATGCTCTTTTCGATCTAATTTGGCTCCATTCTAAATACAATGAAAAGGCTGCTTTTTGCTGCCACCTCAGCCTAAATCACTTTGTAATTCATCTACTCAACAATATATGGTAAAAGAAGAAGAGTAAAATCCACTGAATTTTGTTATTGATGATGAAACAATTCAGTGAGTTGCATTCAGATCTAACAAGTGCTGATCTATCAGTGTTGCTTGTTCTGGAGCAATACATCAGACTAAAGTTGTTCTTGGCTCAGAAGTTGTTAACTAGGTTTGCTGGGTCACACTCCTCAACTGTTGGTCCTGGTGTGTGGTGGGGGTTTCACAGATCAGTGCCTAGGTCTGGACAGTCAGTCAGTGGGAGCTAAATTTAGGAGAGAGGTGATCAGGTTCCCTTTCTGTGTGCACATGATACTGTCCTAGTTACTTGAGCGATGTCCCTTCTCACACTGTCACACTCTCTCATCGAGACAAGACACACTCAGAGACCCTCTACTTCAGCAGTCAGAACAGTACTTTGTCACATCATCTGAGGTGAAGGACAATTTTTACAACAGGCTCTTTTGGTTGGACTTCAGTGCCTCTTGACTGGACTGAATATTTGGGCCTGGTGCTGTGGAGCTCCAGTCTTGTCTGCTGCTTCTTCTCTGTCTCTCGACACCCCTGCTGCAGCGCCTGGCAGGAGGAAGAGACTGCTGACCCGCCATGTTTCTCGCACTAGTGGTGACGCCAGAGCTGAGGGAGTTCCTGGCCAGAGCAAGAGGTGGAGCAGTGCGCCTCATCAAGGTGCGCATCCAAGACGGTGAGTGACCCAGTGTGAGTGGGATTGGATGTAGAATATAAATCATCCATGATGTAGTTTTGTGTGTGACAGTGGGTTTTAAAGTACTTAATATCTGTTAGTTTAATTTATAGCACAGTAGATGAATGGCTTTAATACTGAGCTCCAAAGTTTATTACATTACAAAATAACTCAACAAATCACTCTCATGTTATTCAAACAAGGATCCAACCTCTATAACAGTGGCTCCAAATGTTTTTGGCTTGTGGCCCCTTACAATGATGCCATGTAATGTCAGAAAACCATCCAAACCCCACTTTACAATGATAATAAAACAGAAAAACAAAGTCCTCACAAACAAGAAGCTGAAACGTGGGATTATTTGGTATTTTTGCTAGGAAAAGGACAGAAATGAGGGATCCATTATCAGGAAAGTTGCTGATTATCTGGCTTTCTTTCTTTAGTCATAGTTCTAAATGTCTACATGTGTCCTACATGAGCTGTAAAGAGTTCAACCAATGGAATGAAAAGAAAAAACAGGTTGTAAACCACTGCTCTGTAATATAATCTGTATAATCTGTTTGATCTAATACATGACTGTAAAAGCTGTGATGTGGCCCAGAAAGTTGCCAAAACAGTCGTCCAAACTGGGAACTCTTTGTTCTGAAACTATAGGCCAGTGCAGTCATGAGTTTATTATTGGGCCAAGAAATATTAAAGAGCAAAATTCAGCTACACAGCATTTTTCTTTATTGTTCAGATTTTTCTCTAGTCTTTACTGTTTTATGTAAAATAATTCAGTTTTACCTCTTCAGCCCTCCAAAACTTCATTCTTCTAACTCTTCTAACCAGCAAAAGATGACATATTGTTATGTAGACCACACACACACACACAAAAAATAAAAACATGATTTTCTTTGGAAGAAAATTAGATATTACAATGTGACATAAGTATAGACAGCATATATGTGGTTGTAACAAGCCTTTGTGCAAGGACATGTTATTTCCAGCCTTGTCTGGATTAAGAAACAACTTGAGAAACAGGTCAAATATGATATGTGTCATGCTGTAAACAGATACACATTTTCATCCACATTGTTGGAAGAGCCTTTAAATGTTTTCGGAAAACTTTTAGAAGTGTTTTTTAAGGACCTTCTGGGTTTTCAAAGATTTGTGGGTCTTCATTTAACCAGAAAAACAGATGCTTAGCTCTATGACTCCAATGCATAATACATGAGAGGCCCAAACTGGGCCTGTCTTCAGCTGAACCACTCACCTCTCAAGAGATACACAGCTTGTATCGACAGGTTACAAGTAGATTTAGCTGAGTGTTTAATGGACACAAGCCAGAAAACAGGTTGGTAAACCACTGCCACAGACTATTTGACTAACTTCTAGGAAGAGAGGATTGCAGCAGCTGTTGTTCAGCTGTGTGAAAACAGGCGTTCAGTCTGTCAGCTGAGAAGCATATGTAAAAAATGGTCAGTGAGGCAATAGGTTTCTAGGTGGCTGATTATGAATGTGGACTGATGTGTTTACATCTTTTTTTGGCATCTGATCACGCCACGGTGTAATGTGATTCATGACAGATGCATTCTGGGACTTTTTGCAGCTATCTTTGTGGACTGTGCCTATTATTTTAAATATTTGGTCTGATATTTGTCTTGATGTCTGCAGAGACCGGCATGGTGACAGAGAGAGAGACACTATTTCACAGCAAAGGGTTGTCGGCTCTGTTTTGCTTCCTTACTAAAGCACTTTGATCTCTCTGAGGCGTCACTTGGCTATTTGGAGCAACATGTGACTTGACATGGTTGCGAGCTGCTGCCCGGTGACACTCATGTTTGCTCCAATGTCAAGAGAGAAACAAGATCATTCCAGTCGATTTCATCACCACTGGCTCAGTATGCCACTTGGTTTCCTATCAACTGTCTCCTGATGGTTGATGTCTGATGATTTCACAGCTCTGTTTTAAACTTTAAAGGAAAACAAAAACAGCAGACAACAACCAAAGTGAGTCATTTACATAATTTGATAGTGACATAGACCTATAAAGATAGGGACTAAGAGAGAATGGCTGATGGAAAGTATGTGTGGCCAGAGCAGGAATGTGTTGCAGCTCAGAATAGCAACATGCCCCAAGAGACAGTCAGGAAATCCCCTTGCACCCCACAAGGACATCAAACTTTGGGTTCATGCATATGTTTTCTGCATTTAATTAAGTTATTAAGGTTTTCATTATGTCATCAGCTCTTTTGAGAGAGATAACCAAGTGCTGTCAAGTCAGTCAGAAATGAATCTCGAAATACTTTTAACTTGGTGGTGGGCACATTGAGAAACAGCGAGTCCCTCAGTGTAGACTTCGGCTAGGTGACTTTACACAGGAAGAAGTCGGCAATGAGACCGTGATGGTGGTTGAACATAAAGTTGAAATAATTAACCGATTAGGCGACTGACAGGAAATTAATCTACAACTATTCTGATAATTAAGCAAAAATGACAAACTTCCACTGTTTTATAACATTATAAACAGACAGTCTTTAGGTTCTGTGGTCTTGGATGGACAAAACAAGACATTTGAAGAAGTCACCTCAGGCTTTAGGAGACTGTGAGTAGCTCTAGCATTTTATAGACCAATTTTATTGTTGAAAAATTGACTTCATTGCTCTTTGATGAAATTTATGTCGTGGAGACACTGTTCCTAGTTTGGCATTTCTATACAGTAATTTATTTTCTACTACTTATCGGTCAACATGTACACAATACAGATGTATCTACAATTAGATAGGACTGACTGATATATCAGCCTGGCCTCTGTATATGCTGTACTTACAAATAGAAATAATAAAAATAAAAATTTAAAGACTTTGATCTTAAAATGACTCTAAATTGTCCGCAGGTGAGAATGTGAGTGTGAGTGGTTGTTTGTCTCCATGCGTCAGCCATGTGATAAAGTGTCGACATGTCCAGGGTGTTACCCCGCCTCTCGCCCAGGGTCAGCTGGGATTGGCCCAAAAGGATTCTCTAAAGGATAAGCAGTAAAGCTGATGCATGGATGATAGATCTTAAAATGTTACTGCTCACATATAAGGTAAAAATAATGATACTTTAAAGTGTCCAGGTGTTTTTTAATTATTGTAATTTGACAAGAATATTTAAGAAGCAAAAGGTCAGAACTTATGTAAAAGAAAAATCATTGTATTTTGGTTAAAGAAGCAAATTTATGAAACTTATAGTTTTAGTAAATAAATAGAAATGTGAAGAACACTTAGATTTGAAATGTTGAAACATATATACAAAAATGTTAAATATGAAAGCTTAAGGATGTCAGATGAGGTTATGTAATTTACAAAATAGGGCTGGCACAATGAGCCAAAGCTTCAGCCTACACTTTCAGTCTGTAGAAACTTACATACATCTGCTTCTTATAATTACACTGCAATAATAACAATCCTCCTACATATTAATCAATACTGCATGTGATTGAAGTCTGTAGTGTCAACTGAGTCTCACTGTATGTGCTCCATATATGAAGGAGGCTAAGGTATGTGACAAGTAGTGATCTGATTTTCAGAGCAGCTGGTGCTAGGGGCCTACAGAGAGCCGGAGAAGAGCTGGGACCAGGATTATGATCACTTCCTGCTTCCTCTCCTGGACGAGCAGGAGCCCTGCTACGTCCTGTACCGCCTTGACTCACAGAATGCACAGGGCTATGAATGGATCTTCATATCATGGTCTCCTGACCAGTCTCCAGTAAGACATACCATGTATCCTTCATACACATACACATATTGCTGCTGATCGGTGAATACATCAAATTTACACATTATTTACACATAAGTAACCGAAATTGGGGGAGTCAGTAGTTTGAAGCAGGAGAGGACACAATACAGATGTAGGTGCTTTCCCGTGATTATTCTTTGGAATAACCAAAAGCTCATCTTATTAACATCATTTCAGTCCTCAGACCTTCATCAAGTAAAATACTAACACTAACAGCATCAGTACCATATGTATGTATGTAAACATGGACTGGGTAAACCACCTCTCAGGGTCCATATAAAACATCTGTGAGCTCTTCTGATTATAAACAAAATTGTACAGAGCTCTTCCAGTTGTAAGCAGAAATAGTACATTACAATTAACCAAAAGCTAAACTAAAAAGAAATGATAAATAAAAAAAAAATCCAAATTTGAGGCTGAATCAAAGAGATGCAAAACCATAGCAAAATGCAGAGCCAAATGATTAATTAATTATGATAATCAAAATTGGATGAAAATTAAAAGAACAGTGTAAGCCCAACTAAACCAATCAAAACAGCAAGAAGTACAAAATAAAAAATTGAATTAGATAATTACTGCTAAATTAAAAACTTACCTAAAAACCAACTACAACCAAGTACATAGAAATCACAATGGTCAAAAAGCATAAAATAAACAATCAGAATGTCTCTAATGGTTAGACACAATGATCCTACATTTCCCATAATGGAACTTGATACTGTGAGTCATTACACTGCCTCATACTGTAAGGAACAAACTCCTCATCTCTGGTTCGTAACAGAGGCTTTCTGTCAAACGTTTGTTGTCTAAAGACACCATCAGTTTTGACTGTAGAATTTGAAGAAATTTCTTTCCTTTCTTGAAAATCTTATATGTACAAAGTTTACAACAACAAATGTACAAATACGTTTTTCTTCCGATGGTTGCAGGTGAAACAAAAGATGTTGTACGCTGCCACCCGTGCCACAGTGAAGAAAGAGTTTGGTGGTGGCCATGTGAAGTATGAGATGTTTGGCACAGCTGAGGTCAGAACTATTAAAATTCAGTCTATTCTCTTCTGTCTATTTTCACTTTGATGACGCATTTTTAAAGGCCCTCTTGTTTTGCTTGCAACACTAGGAGGACGTCTGCTTGCTGGGCTACCAGCGTCATGTGTCATCCTGCTCAGGTCCTGCCCCGCTCACATTAGCTGAGCAGGAGCTCCAGAGGATCAAAATCACAGAGGTGAGAGGTCAACATACCCTCAGCTGTGCTGTCATCATTGCACATAGCTTTGTATGTGAGCTGAATCTTTTTTTTTTTTGCTTCTGTCTAAAATATACTTCCTCTATTTTAAATGTAACTTTTTATTGTGATTGCTTTTTCAGGGCCGGGTTAAACAGGTATGTTGATACATAATACACATTTTTGTATTTAATATAAATCCAAATTTGATTTTAATAGGGAAAGAAACAGAGATAACCTTAATCTATTGGTTGTAATAAAAATGAAAACACAACAGTATAGAAACATAAATCAGTATTATCCCATCAAACACTTTCTGGATCTTTCTTTAGAGGCTCGAAGTGACAGTCGAAATCTGTGTATTTGCTTGCTGCCCCCTGCAGGTGAAGACAGAGATCAGTGTGGAGTGTAAGCATCAGACACTTCAGGGCCTTGCTTTCCCTCTGCAGGAGACAGCCAAAAGAGCCCTTCAGCAACTTGCCCAAAAATGCATCAACTACATACAACTGGTGAGCCTTCATATGAGACTAAGGTTACTCAAAAAAACAACAGAGGCACTGGTATATCGAGAGCAGTCTGGTGTCAGGACTGTTGACGTACTAGATTTCTACTGTGCATTTATTCATTGTGTTTCAGAGGTTGGATGTAGAGAAGGAGATAATCGAGCTGGTCCACTCCAACCCGACAGAAACCCGAGATTTGCCCTGCAGAGTTCCCAAAGACACTCCCAGATACCACTTCTTCCTTTACAAACACTCCCACGAAGGAGACTACCTGGAATCTGTCGGTATGTACATCTGTACACCTGCACTGCTCACATTGAAAGACAATGATGGATAGTATTATTACATCCCTTTTCAACTACACCAGTAGTTCCCAACTGTTTTGGCTCAAGACCCAATAAAATTACGCATGTAGTTATTTGTGACTTGTGTGTGATTTGTCATCATGGAAAATGGCCTTATTGTGAACAGGAGCTGTGAGCAGTTCAACCAAATATTGATTTTCCTTATCTCATTGTTTCATTTGAAGAATTTGTAAAGACCTGAAGAGGTGAAAGTATCCAGTGTTTCACTTGAAAAAAAGATCAATTCAGAGACAAGTCAGAAAAAAATCTATCTTTTTCCTTTTTTACTGCTTGTATCATCTTGGGATCTCTATTTGAGTTTTGTACACAGGTTTGGAACCTCTGATCTACATAAGAAATATGAATCAGAAATATAAATATTTGCTTATAATTCTAGAAATCTTCTCTTTCGGTCTACAGTGTTCATATACTCCATGCCAGGGTACAGCTGTAGCATCAAAGAACGAATGCTATATTCCAGCTGCAAGAGTCGACTACTGGAGGAAGTGGAGAAAGATTACCATTTGGAAATTGCTAAAAAGGTAACAAATGGATAGATGGAAGGAAAGAGAGACAGAAAATTGGATGACACAGTTTTGTACAGGGTTATAGCTCCGACTGAGGACACTGAGGTTGTGTGTTCTCAGAATTTTTTTTCTAGGAAATTATTTTTTCTTTTTCTTTTTTTTTTGTTTCAACCCACAATTAAAACCTTACATGTGGTGGGTAAGTTAGAGGCTGATTCCAGTATTTCAGACTCAGTATATTTAAACTACTTTTACTTTTTTCTACCACCACAACTGTATTCTTAACAGTGTAAAGATGCTGTGGAACAGCATTCAGGCGTTCATGTTGGAAGTTCAAAGAAAATGAAATTGAACTGTTAAGTTAACAGTTCAATTTCACTTTTTTTCTCATTGGAAAAAATATGAGGGTGCATTGGGGGAACTTAGACTCATGACCTCTCATGACCAACTTACAAAATCTTTTTACTTATTTATGTTCAACGGTCTCTAATGGACTTCATGGCGTGGCCTAAATTCTGCACACTACATTTTTAACACCGGCACACTTATTTTCATTTTTTTTTGTTTTGTTTTTTGCATCTTTGTGCAGTTGGAGATTGACAATGGAGATGAACTGACAGAGGAATTTCTGTATGACGAGGTCCATCCCAAGCAGCACGCCCACAAACAGGCCTTCGCTAAGCCCCGTGGCCCAGCAGGAAAAAGGGGACACAAGCGCCTCATTAAGGGGACAGGAGAGACCGTCCAGCCCAGCTAGAGGCGGACTAATATTCTCCTATGGTCATGCCTGCAGTTCCAGCCCTCCCCCATTTCCCCAGACCCACTAACACCTCGTCAGGCACGGACAAGTGATGGATGGATTGATGGATTCCCTCTGCCGTTTGTGTACTGAAACAGTTGTGATATATAACAAATATGTTTTTGATGGGAGTGTGCTGAAAAAATATCTGTCTCTCTATGTGTTTCTGTTTCTTATGTCACAACCATCCTCAGACAATGACAAATAGATAGTAATAAACAAGTATCTAAGAAAACATTACAAGTATAACAACAACAACAACAAAAATCATTCATGTTTTTTTGATGACTTTCTCCATTTGGAAAAGAGTTAGACAGATGGCCTTGTTGTTATGATGCTCATCTGTCTGGATCTTCCATACAGTAGTTATTAAAAAAAGATCTGCAGTTTACAATATAATAGACGTGTACTGAATTGTAAATGCACAGTCAGATGTTTTAGGCCTCATGTCTAGCCTCCAGTATACGTTTTGTATCAATAATGTTTGTAAGAAAAATACAATATGAATGGAAATTCTAAATAAAGTCTTGTTTATACTGTGGTATTAGGACTTCTTAGTACAGATTTGTTTCTTTTTATCCAGCATGCAATGTTTAATGAATGGAATTTTTCTCTGTTACATAACTGTAAATATTCTACATGGTCAGGATGGATTTAATGTTGTTGGTGGCCTGTTGAGTTGAGCTAAACGCAGGATAGTTAAATCTCTGATCTCTGAGTGGTTTTAAATTGGACCAACAGCTGTACGTTCAGGCATCTACTCCAGTCGCCCTCTTGTGACGGCAGGGAAGTGCAGGGCTGGTTGCAGTGTTTGAAAGACTGCACTATGTTGATTCAACTCTATGAAAATCAATTCAGCTGCAGTTCTGCTCTGTGTATACAGAGCCGAGTATACAGTACAAATCTGCAAGCATCGCTGCGTCACCAAACCACAAATTAAGATTCTTGGTTACAAGATTGATTTCCATAACTGATATCTGCACTTTTAATGCAAAGCCCCTGGACCACCAATGTTAGGAGGATTAATTCTCTTAGGACCTTGAATGTCTGTAAGAAATTTAATACCAATCCATCCAATAGCTGTTGAGATATTTCAGATTGGTCCAGAAGTGGTGGAGCGCCTGACATACTGACTGGCCATCACTGTTATCCCCTAGTATCTACTATGCTACTGTGGCTAATAAATATTGTTACATTGTGCCCTGCATCCAAATATTCACAAATATACTTCAGTTTTTAATATCCCTAACCTTAAATTACATACTACATTCACCTGCAAAAGGATGAGAAAACTGGAGAAACCATTTCAAATATTTTGTCAATTAAATCAACTAATCAGTTAGTTGAAATTCTGTAATAAAACAGTCCCAGGCCAGTTCCCTGTGATCAAAGCTCTGCTCAAGAATAAGTTTTCTCTCTAACACACAATGAATGAATTTATGTTGCTGATTCCAGGCAGTGAAAGTTTTTCTCAGAACCTTCAGGAAAAGCCCTTTTTTTTCCTCCATGTTGGAAGAGCACAGCGGTTATTCATTGTGTCCCAAACATCATTCCACTTACTGATTCTTAGTAAGTTCTGAGAATGTAGTGTGTTCACACAGGACGGGTTAAGTATATTCAGGATATCAGCCTGCAGATATGCGGTGCAGTGGGGTGTTGATTTGAGGAGTGCGGTGCTGACAGATACCGTTGTCCTGCGACCCAGTGAATTATGGAAATGAAGGAGATAGTCACGGCTGGAAATTATTCCATTTTTGCACAGATGTGGTGAGATAACTTCAGGAACATCTTGGAAAACAAAAGATAAAATATTACATCTTTCTGAGAATATTTAACAAGCAGCGGCGCTCCAAAGTTGCAGTTAGATTGATGTTTGCTGGCAGTGTCACAGTCTGCTTCCTAGTTCCCCTTGGCCTTCTGTTTCCAGCCCTCACTCACTTCCCTTCATCTCCCTGTCATCCCTCCCAGTCAGTCTTCACCCACTTGCCAGATGTACACAGACTTTTTTTTCCACTTGCTCACCTGCTCCACATCTATCACTATGTTTCCCTCCTAACTCACACACCTGAACCCAGTTCCCACATCACCCAAGCCGCTTTTTAACCTTGCCATCCATTTCTTTGTTGGCTCACCTGCTTATGTCCCCTTGTGGTTTCTCTGTGTTCCTACTGCTAGTGTGTTTTATCCTGTTGCTTGCCTATTTTTCACTATTTAACTATCTTCCCTTAACATGCCTACCTTTGAGTCTGCATTTGGCTGTTTGCCTGTGCTGCTTCCATTAGCCATGATAGGCAGACTCATAATGTTCTTAAAATGGTAAGGTACATCAGTATGTAGTGTGGAACTGACACACAGCAAACACATGGCCAGCAATTGCGCAGGTATTTTCATATGTGAAAAAGACTGTATACCAGCAAAAGTTGTTGATTGGTGGTTAATTACTAGATTTTGTAATCAAGTTATAATGATATCTTGTTGTTACAGAAACAATAATAACATGCTTTTCCTGTTTTATATACTTGACATTTGTCATCAAAGGGAGCACACCTGTGTTTCTTCATGCAAGTACACATGGGAAATGCATTTCACAATTGTAGTTCCCAAAGTCCAAGCTCTAGTCATTTGGTCAATTAGTTGATTGACATAATAAATCTTCAACTATTTTGGCAGTTGAGTAAATATTTCAGTAAGTTTTTAAAGAAAATAATGCACAAAAAAAATCTCTGATTCCAGCTATTTGAATGTGCATATCAGCTGCTTTTTATCATCTATTTTATGACTTTCTATGGACAAATAATTAATCGTTCAATAAAGGTATGTAAAATCAGTAATGGAAAATAATCATTAGTTGCAGCCTCAGTCCATAAACATATAGATACTCCACAGATGCAATAACGTTTGATGTTTTAGGTCTTCTTGTATTGGAGCATTTTGTCATGGGAGTAATGTTCTTCTCAAAAATAATCATTCAAACGTAAAAATTATGCTCCAGTACACAAAAATAAACCATCATTGTGAATGAGGCGCTGTGGAGGTTCATACAGTTTGTACCTTTTCATTTTCAAATTCTTGGCAAACTTTCTGCTTACCTCATAAAAGGCTCTCCAGTTACCAAACTAGATCATCCAGATGGACAACATTTTATTATCTCTCTGCTGAACTTCACAAAACTGCCTTTTCCTATCATGCACCCCAGGAATTCAATAAATTTCAGGACAACCTTCATTTGGAAATGCTGCCATTGCATCAGGCATTCAAATGCCACATTGAAAAATGTAATGTCTTTAAACAGACATTGTTATGGTTTTGTCCATGGCTATCAGATCCTGTTTTAATTTGCTACATGTGATTGTTGTAAAGTGACTGTGTATCTCAGGACTTCTGGTTACATAATTACGAATAAAATAAAAGGTCACAAAAATAATTGTGGTGTTCTCTTTTTCTTCATGAACTAAAAAAACATTTGTTCAACAGCATTCAGCAGGAATAGATAAAGTCCACAAGACTTCTCAGAAAAGAAAAAAAAAAGCTCAATTCAGGATTCTTGGAAAAAGAAAAGATTCAGGTATTTGGGATCAGCAGGCTCTCGTGGATTACGATACAGCATAGCTTTATGTGTTGCTTTGTTTCCAGTCTACCACGTGTGTGTGTGAGAGAGAGAGAGAGAGAGAGAGGGAGAGAGAAAGATTGCTCAGACTGTTGTTGGGAGAAATAGCTTGAAAACTTTCACTGTGATAACAGCAGCTTATATCTGGCCTGATTGTAGTCGCTAATATTAAGATATGAATACCTACATGCAGGAGGGAGAGCTGGTGAGAAAGTGGGGACGTATCTCAATAGATCAAACATAATTTAATATTACAGACGGGGTTGAGACGAGAGTAAAACAAACTGTAAGTACAGTGACATTTTCTATGGCCTAACAGTGAGGTTAACCCCTTTTTAGTTTATTGTCACAACAACAACTTGTTTTCTCGAGCGTAATTACTCCAACAAACCTCCGAGAAAACCTCTCGCCGTGTTTTTCCACCAGCAGGATCGAGGGAAATCTATATTACTGGAAATAGCCTGTGCGCATTCCTATTATCTTTAATGTCGAGGCGGTGAATTCCCAGAATGAAGGCTCTGTCAGGGCCGCCCGGCGGGGCGGAGTCAAACCCTGCAATTATTCCTGGAAAGCGGATAGGGAGAAGCTGCCGCGCGATTCCAGGGAGCGAGCGCCGGTTCAGCGAAGGCAGGAGCCGCCGGGTGAAACAGGGGGAAAGACATGGGTGACAAAACGTTTCACGAAATGAAAAAATACACAATGACGAGGCTCGGTACGACTATAACGAGAATTAACAGTAAAAACAAGTCGCCTTCCCTCCAAAGACACTGCTAATAGCCGCACAGTTAGCTTGTCGCAAAACAAACAACCAGCGGCAGTTGAAACGGAGTGGGAGTTGGTGCGGCCGGTGTGACGTCAGAGCCGCCGGTGCTGAGAAGAGTTCTCAGAATAGACTTCTAGGAAACGGTAAATTTTAAAAGCCAAGCCTTTACACTCTGTCCTTCACACATTTGGATCCTGCTCTGGTGACAACACACTCCAAACCGCTGCTACAGAGATTTTTCGTTCAGGTTTTAAATTAATTCTGTTTTCCGGTGTTTTACTATTCGTGATATATTCAGTGCTGTTATATAAACTACAGGACCAGACCCTGTGTGGGTACACGGAGCTCTTCGCGTCTTTTTTTATCGCCTATAGGTCTACTTATCAAACCCCATGTTAAAGCGTATTATATATGGAGGTGGTTTTTTTTAGCTTAAACTCTATATGTTTTCATAATTTTGTGAAGAAGTAGCAACAACTGGATTTTAGCTCAAAGGATTCAACAAATAGTATGATTCTTTGTGTACCAGGGTGAGTTGGCTTTTCTTTGTCTCTTGGCTTTTCTTTCTCCTCAGTTGTTTTTGTTAAAAAAAAAAACAAATCTATTTGTGAAACTAGTGTGCTCTTAATTAGTGTTCATTTATTTTCAAAGAGTGTAAATTATAAATGTATTCATAACTCATTCATAACTGCAACGCAAAAGGGAAAGGTCTGTTACACTAATTACAAAAACAAACTTAATTATACCAACAGCTTATTTAAGCAGGAAAGCCTGACTTAGATTTTAAAAAATTGTGTCTTGGCTAAGATTGGCAGCTATAACAGACAAGCAGAAAAAAAGATCGTCACCAAATCAGAATTAAATGAAGATGCGATTATATAATCATAAATAAGACTAAATAGTCACATTTTGTGGTTGCCAAGTTCAACAGTGAACTGATCTTAGTGAACATCTTGTTATTATTTAGCAATAAACACTGAACTACAAAGAATATAGGACAGATTCATGCATTAATATGGAGGAATAAAGCCTGCCATGATTATTTAGCTGCAGGTGTGTTTTATTTTATGCCATTTAAACCGTATCTTCCATTTTATTTCTAGTCCACCAGCTCTTCTGCCCGGTGCTCTGTCCACTGAAGCCCCACGGGGCATGCGGGCGGGAACTGTACCTCCAACCCCTTGCCTTCAAACCACCCCTCCAATATGGGACCCCGCAAAAGACCTGAAGGCGATTGCCACCAACTTCTGCTATCTAGAAAATTCAGGTACAGTATGAAATGTGTTTCACATTTAAAGCCAGTAAACATCACCAATAAGATTCTTGAAAATCCACAGGCCACTCCAGGCACAGATTGGTATTATTTTCTGCTGTAAGAGTTTAGTTACTGTGAAATAAACATCAAGCAACATACAAGGCTGCAATGCATGTCCAGAGTGACTAATATTTAGGAATCTTTGTGTGTAGGATGGTACTGGGGAGCTATAACTGCAGCTCAGGCCCACGCTGCACTTCAAGAGGCATCTGAAGGAGCCTTTCTGGTACGGGACAGCAGCCATCCCATGTACATGCTGACCCTCTCGGTGAGGACTGCCCGTGGTCCCACCAGTATACGGATCCAGTACAGCGGCGCCCAGTTTTTGCTCGACTCCAGCTCCCCGGCCCGGCCCAGCCTGTCATCCTTCCCCAGTGTGCCCTGCCTGGTGCAGCACTACATGGGACCAGAGAGGAAAGCCGAGGAGGGGAAGGTGGAGGTGGAGTCTCCTTCAAAGCCCTCTCAGCAGACAATTCAGGAGCCGTCTGTGGTATTAAAACTGAAGCGGGCTGTGTACAAGCCCCAGGGCCTCCCCTCCTTACAGCACCTCACACGCCTCGTCATCAACAGACACTCAGACTGCCCAGACCAGCTACCACTCCCGAGGCCTCTGCTGCGTTACATACAGGACTATCCCTTCAAGGTATGAGTGGTCCCTCAAGTTCATTACAGACAAAAGACAAAAAAACATCAAACAGGTCCTTTATGCCTGTAAATGACATTGCTGCTCCAGCAGTTGGAGGCCAGTCCCAAAAAACTGGACACAGGGTCATGTTTTTACTGACGAAACATGTACAAACTCAGTTATTGCTGACGTGTCTGGTTTCAGACTTAATTTGTTATGGACTGGGTGGTGAGGCATCCCAGAAAGAGACGACTTGTGAGAAAACTCCGTACTGTAATCTACGCTTATTTTATGACGGATGTGGAAATTGTCCATATCTACTTTACCCTCATCAGTTTTGGATGTGCATACTGTTTCCAAGAAGTACATTGATTCCACTGAAACATAATTTTAAGCCATTTTATTTTTCTCAGTAAAACATTTTTTCTACCTTTTACATGTGTACATTTTTCTATTAAAAAAAAAACAATATGAGTCTAACTTGCTGTCCTTTATATCCTTTTCTACTGTCCTGCTTTAAATCCCAGTAAAAAGGGTAAAGAGAGATAAAGAGAGATACTGTCATCATCACCATTATTAACCACCACATGATGACTGCTCATGTGACACTTGTTAGGAAATATTTTTGCCTTCGATCACCTTTGAAACACAAAGAGTTTGTGGCCTTTGAGCTTTAAGTGTGTGAGACACACTGATTGTGTGAGGAAGTAAAAGCCACATTGTGCGTGTGTTTTTGCTCAACAATGCATACAGCCTGAATCTGAGTCAGCGAGTGGCCAAGCAAAGGGGAGGACCGTTCATCAGCAGATTCACAGAACTACTGAATGCTTCCTGGGAGGAGGGTGAGATTCTGAGAGGGAGGGTTCTAAGAAAAGCCTCGGTAATTACCTTCAGCTTTGAGCCTGCTTTTGTGCCATCTCGCACACATTTTTTATTGTGGCACACGATGTGATCACAAATGTTACCAGACTGAAAGTGCAACAGTGACATAAAAAGTGGTTTAAGCCTCTGCAAATTGTGAATTTTAAATGATCAAATCCGTGCAGGCGCGTGCTCGGTGGCTCAGTGGGGGTAGGGGAGCTGAGGCTGTGGCAACCTGGGCTAAAGCCAGCGTAATAGGATCTCAGTTTCTCAATCCAGATCCAGTTCAGGTCCTTGTTTGACTTCTCTTTTCTGAAGGATGCAGAATCGGGGCCTAAGAAACAAAAACAAGTCAGTGTCACAGATGCTGAGTTTGGACTTGCGATGAGAAAGAAGCACAAAGCAAGGGTGCACTGAGCTTATATTTGGAAGATTTTATCAGTGCAGCCTTTTACTTTAAATCTAATAGACACTAATGGACCTAAAAGATCAACATGAATTCAACTTTAGCATGAAATAACAGCAGGTTAAATGCTGACAAAATGTTTTGATGATGCTCAGGTGACAGACGTAAATGCTGAGAGGTTTTCTGGACAGACCTGCCGGTGATGTCGTGCCGTGTCTCCACATAATGCAGCTTTTCCACATTCGCCTCCACCCACCGCCGAATGAGCGGGGGGTGTCTGGGGTCCACTTCTAAGTAAAGACGACTGTTCATTCACCGGGAAAAGAACACAAAATGGATTAAAATTTAATTACCAACAAGACGGGACTATGAGACGTAACCTTGAGATGAGAGTAGTGGCACATGTCTGGACCTGTATTCACTGGAAGTCTTTTAAAAAGCTTAACTCATTAAAGAGGCAACACGATACGTGTGTTTTTCAGAACATGCTGTTCTTGTGACAAGCCGCTGCCGCCATCAGGAATTAAACCCAGGTGTGTGTGTGTGTGTGTGTGTGTGTGTGTGTGTGTGTGTGTGTCGGGTAGAGGGGCTCCATACCCATGACCTGACAGAATCTTTGTTGCCAGAGTCAAAATCTGTTTGATCACGTTTAGGCCATCTTCACCTCCATCTAAAGCAGAGTGGTCTTCAAACCTGGGAGCAGCAGACAGCATCCACATGTCACTTAAATGCTGCACATCCACTTGATGTTACATATTTCCAAAAAAAAAAAAAAAAAAAATTTAAAGGACATCTAATGAAAAATTTATTTAACACATTTTATGCATTTTCAAAGGTTTGACTTTGGTTACGCCGAAACAAACATCGAATTTGGTAAGTACAATTGAATTTTAATAACAGTACATTTTTAAATGATTAGTATAACCCCTTAATAAATTCTTTACACCATACAGTAAGGATTTGTTCATGTGTGCAGTGATACATCATTATGAAATGTATAACAACTATGTTACACTACATGTCTTATCAATCATTCCTTAAATGTTTATACACCAGTTATGGATACTTCATTGGATGTGTGGCTGAAACAATTATTCAAATAATTGATTAGTTGATCGCTTGAAAATTAACAATTGAGATAATCAATTGATCATGTTAGTAATTTTTCAAGCAAAAATGTAAAACAATTGCTGGTTACAGCTTCTCAAATATGAGGATTCACTGCTTTTTTTTGTTTTGTATGATGGTAATCTGAATATCTATATTGAAATGTAGGCCGGAGTAGTAAGGATTGTGGGAAATTATATTGGGCATTTTCCACTGTTTGCCAGCATTTTATCGACCAAATGATAAATTGAGAAAAGAAAAGAAAAAATCGACAGCGGCAGCTTCACCTGGAGGTAGTAATTGTTGACAAATCCATTAGTGAACACTTTCAAATTGTATTATAGTTTATTATAATGTGTTATAACCATTTATTCAGTGATTACACTGCTTATAAATGTTAACCATGGGGAGGGTAAATAAAATCTTAATTGAGAGAGGCTGTGTGTGTGTTTTAACCACCTAAATATTTCTGGTTCCAACGACGCCATATCCTCTGAGAACAAGTACGGAGGATTACTGACCAAAGCTGAAACGGGGCTACAGAGGCTCAACACACTTTCCACATCTGACAAAAACACAAATCAAAACTGTTTATAAGCATGTATATGTATTTAGATGTGTTATTTAATAATGCAATCCACTGCTTTCACTTACCTTTCATGACATCTATATGATAAATGAGTAATCTGTCCTGAAGCCCCAACCTGCAGAGAAATAACGCAAATCGGATTTCACGCATTACTGCATACGCCCCAATTTTTTTTAAAAAAGAAAAAAAAAGCAGTCATTGTAAGTCTTTAACCACAACAAAAGTAAATCAATAAGGACATTTAGGGTTTGTTTTTTTAAGTGCTTAAGTACAATTACCTTAACGCATTCTCCCTTGTTAAATCCACCGCATCCTGGCTTTGATCCAAGGCAATGGCTTTAAGCTGGTGAAAAAGAAACAAACACAGCAATTAAAAACTGCTGCTTACTGTTGGATACAACTACCTCACAGGAAAAAAAAAATCGGTTTGCCTGTATTCATGTTTGTCTACATGAGAAAGTTAAGACATGTTCAGGATTTAACGATCTGTTAACAGTGGAGACAGAAAAATAAGCAGACATAGTTAACGTTACGGGAGGAGAGTAGTGTTACTGTGCTTTGTGATGTGAAAACAATAGTGTATTCTACGACAAAGCCATTTTACTTAGCCATGTGTATCTGCTCTACATCTCTAACTAATGATTTTTTTGTCATTACCAATTAGCCTACTGATTTTATTTCTTCCATTAAGCAATTTATCACTTTAAATTTAAAAAATCAACACAAGGCCATTTCAAGTTACAAAAACAAAGAAGTCTGAAAATGACTCAAAGAAAGTCAGTGTATTCAGGAGGATTAAAAAAAACTGAGCACTGATCAAAATACTTCCTACAATAAACAAAGACCTCACCTGAGGCAAACTCTTCAGCAGACTGAGGGAAATAGCACCAGAGCCGCATCCCACTTCTAAAGACGTATGCCGAGTGTCTGCACCCAGTCCAGTCCCAGCCTTCATCTCCAGATCAGTGAGCACCAGCTCGACCAACACCTGCACCAAACGCACAGAGAGACCACTGCTCCAGTAATGTGCGAGTGATAAATGGGATTTCATTGTGCACTGAACATACGTCTTTCTCCAACCTCTGTTTCAGGTCTTGGTATGAACACTGGAGGTCTCATCTTCAGTGTCAGATCTCTGAAGTCCCACTCCTCAATCACGTATTGCACAGGCATTCTACAAGAAACACATACATTTATGAGTATTCAGGTTTTTTCAGGCTTTCAACATCAGGTTAATAGTCATTTCCACACATATGCTTGACATGCAGGGAAATGCTCAGTGCAACATAGAAGAGACATACAAATGTCACACAGTTTTATGGGTGGTTTGAATTAATGATATATGTACATCTATTATCTATATATATATAGAAGCTTTATACCTGGAGAGACGTCTAGTGCACAGCTTCCACATCTGCTCTGTTTTTTCTCGGCTGAGAAACTCTGTCAACTTGCCCTGTTCAAGACTTTCTATCTGGATAAAGAAACGGTTTGTAAGAACATTAGGAGATGCTGTTGCAGTTATTCAGACATTACGTCAGGCAATGTAGAATGACCTCAGCAAATTTCAACTCACAGTTTTAGCCCCGAGCAAATGAGCAACAATGTGATGGCTAGAGAGGTCAGGCTCTGTCACACCTCTCTCCTCAAAGTATCTCCTCCATAAGTCCATGGCCTGAAGTGCTGTGATCCTGCCTGCAGGTAGGACAGGAGCGCTGCATGCACGCACTGCATGGGAGCCCCAGATTCCCTAAAAAGCATTTCATTTAAGAGAGTTTCTGAATAACCACAAATCAGAACCCTCTGTGCATTCCAGCAGCGGTTTCACAAGCCCTTGTTAAAATTCCCAGACTGGCTCGTTCCCTCGCCATTTAAGTAAAGCTGTGGAGTCCAATGTGAAAACTCGATTTCAGATCAAACCTCAGACACCACCGAATCACATACACTGAAGATACATGTCTCATCGCTTCCTCTGCGGACTGGAATAGTCTGAGTTACATGAGATTAGTAGATATACACAATCTAATGTTCTCCAGGGGTGTTTCTAAAACTCTGTCCCCAGTGTAATGTACCGTATGAAAATGAATGTTCTGCCACTGACAAGAAAACACAGATCCCTTTTATAATATTTTAAGCCTTTTTTTCAACTGAGCCCACCAGATATTTGTGATAACAGTTGTCATTTTTCCCATACCAAAAATGACATAAGCAATCAATTAATAAAATATGATTTATAGATCAGTCATTAATGAAAATAACAGTTAGTTGCAGCCTTGCAGGTGAATTTTTAAACCCCCACAATATTAAGAGGGGGATCATACTAATTTCAAGCACACTTCAGATATACCTATCAGAATATACCTTCAGGGTATATTAGGATGATTATTTAATCTAGTGTGTGTGTGTCTTCTTAAACAATTAGAGACTGTTCTGGACTTCCAGGCCCATATTCAGTAACACAACCTGCACTATAGATTACTTGATAACAAATATCTTCAGTCCATTCAAATATAAATGCACATCAACAATAAATATAAGTAAAGCGTGATCACTGTGCTTATATGTAGACAGGCTTGTAGTTCAGTTGTCTGCTGCAAAGAATCAACTGGGACAAAGTTCAGTATTGACGGTTATTTTTTTTTTTTTCGCTTATCAATAATTCATTTGTTCTTAATTTTCATGCTCTCCCCATATTATGTATGTCAGGAGCAACAACAGCCAGCTTAGCTCGATTGTGCTCATACCAGTCAGCATTCATGACTCTATGAAAACAACAGACAAATCAATTTGACCAGTTAGTTACCTTTGGTCCAACACTCCTGCACCCAAAGCATCTGTAACCTGCACTCACTGACCTTGTCCACATGGTTAATGTAAACAGACAACCTGTATTCCCATTGTTTTACAGGAAAGTACTCGTTGTACTCGATGTATCCTTTAAGTATTCTGTCGTCCTGTATGTACACTTTCTAGATTACTTATCGACCTACATGAAATTAAACATTTTAGTCTGACGACACGCTTGTTGGTGGGGTTATTAGTTTTTCCTACACATGGCGCAGCTATGCGATACGAAACGTCTCCACGTGCGGCGCAGACTGCGCAGCACTGACTCTGGTGAACAGTGTTGCCTTTAAGTACTGTCGAGAGTATTAAACAGTGGTGGAATATACATAAGGACATTCACTAAAGTACTGTAGTACTTGAGAAGTACAAATTTGAGGCACTTGTACATTATATTTTTCTTTATAGGCCTGCTTCCTCTACACTAGAACGGAAATATTGAATATATTTAAAATATACATATATCATTTTTGAATACAAAAACAAATACACAAACATATAATACAAAAATTACAAATATTCCCATATATGAGGATTTTCTGCTTGTCCTTTAAATTGTTTTATAATTTTAATTGATTTGTAATCGTTTTGGGGTTTGGAGTGTTGGTTGGACCAAAGCATTGTGAAGGTCTCATTTTGGGTTCTGGGTATGTGATGTGAATGTGTAGTAATAATCTAATCTTATGATACACAGCAGGGGCCATTTTAAGTAACAGTGTTTTTACAGTGTTTTATTAGTACTTTTGCACAAGTAAAAGGTTTCAGTACTTATTCAAGATAGTTTAGTTAATGAACAGCTGATGGTGAAATTCATTTCTTAGCAACCTCAAAGAATTAAAACATTTTCCGAGGATCCCCTGAAGGCATCAGTTAGTTGTTGTCTGCTGTACATGAATGTCTCGAGTATCTTTGTTGAATAGTTCACTGTCGAGTCGACATCACTTTTGTTAAGTACACTTACTAATAACACGTTTGCTATGACGTTGTTCAGACGTTAGAGCTGCTAACTGTATTTCACAGGAGCTCACTAGCTCGTTATTAAGCGCTAAAGCCGAAGCTAGCAGCTAGCTGTGGCTGCTAAATAACAGCTGAGGCAAAACAGGGAAGGCAGGCAGAGGAGACCATCATCTAAAACTGAAGTAGTTTGGTTAAAGTTTGTATTTTTGTCCTTCTGTAAGGCTTCCCTGACCAGAGGGTCTATGATAGGCATGACCACTCGAATAGAGTGCATATTTTTCAGTGAGTTTCACCCTACTTTGGGCCCAAAGATAACATATCAGGTAAGTGTTCAAATTCACAGTTCAACATTTTAACAAGGGTAGCTCTAATAAAATCACCACAATTGTCCATAATAATAATCATAGTTACTGTAATTACCTTTGTGGTTATCCTTATTGTGACACAGTAGTGAAGTTACAGTAATTACATAGTTCAGTATCAGAAGCTATGGGAAACTAAGATGGATATTTTCCTCATTTTTTCTGACAAAACGGCAAATTGATTAATAGAGAAAATATTCTGTAGACTAATAGATCATAAAAATAGTTGTTATATGTAGCCCTAGTAACAAGTTGAGGTTTGTAATTAAGTTAGATACATAACCTTGTAAGCTTGGATCATATTTGTACTTTGTACGCTTTCATGTTGTGTGTGATTTGACCTCCAAGTGTTCCTATTCATCATATTCCCAAGAAAAGCATGCTTTGTTACCTTTAGACTGCAAGACAGAGTGTCCTTGGTCAGTCTATGCATCATTGTGATTGAGTCTATATATCAAGGAATTTAGATTATAATCATTGATCTTATTAATGGTAAACATGTATTTAATCCTTTATTTATATTTTTGTGGTATTGACCTTGCAAGTGCACAGTCAATAATCTCCTTAGTCTATCTTATAGGATGTGTTTTGTCATGCAGTGTCCCCTCTGTCCTCTCCTAACAGGTCCCAGAGGAATACATTTCACGGGAGCTCTTTGACACAGTTCAGGTTTATATTATCACCAAGCCAGAACTGCAAAACAAATTGATAACAGTGTATGTAATGTACCACTCCACTTCTGTCTTTTTGTCATAATTTATTGATTTTTTTTTTTTTTTTTACCCTTGAGATATGTGTTCATATTTACAAGGGAATGGTGTCTGCTCTTCATATCTATTGTAGCACTGCCATGGGAAAGAAGTTAATCGGGTGTCCTGTATGCATTGAACATAAAAAGTATAGCCGGAACGCCCTCCTGTTTAACCTTGGCCTTGTTTGCGATGCCCAAACCAACACATGTGCCCTCGAGCCAATTGTCAAGAAGCTGTCTGGGTACCTCACTACTCTGGAGGTAGTGAATGATGCATTTTTACATCTGTCCATATCAAATGTGACAAATTTGATAATTGTGTTGTTCCCAGTACTAAGACATCCTAGAGATTAATCATAAATCTTTTTTGATTTCTTGTTTTGCAGCTGGAGAGTGGCTTCATTTCCAACGAGGACAGCAAGCAGAAACTTTTACCCATCATGTCGACCTTGTTGGAAGAACTCAATGCTACAGGAGCCTGTACTTTACCAATAGGTATTCTTTCAGTGTTTACTTTGCACATTCCAGTTCTCTTTGTGGCAACAACTGCTGTAACTGTTTCTTTCACATGAATGCTGACAGTGGTGGTAAAATGCAAATTATGTGCGTTTGCAACAGGAAACGGCCCTGATGTGATGATTAATTGTAATAGTCTGTTGAAGAGGTGCTACTAGAAAAAATCTTGTTCAGCTGTCCTTTTTGCTGAAGCAGCACTGAAGGTTACCGACCAAAAGGGTCCCAAAGTGAAATTTTGAGATGTTTTGGCTGGTAAAGAGACATATAAGTCAAGCACCAAGACACAGCAGCTGTGTGAAGGGGAAACGCATTTTAACACACTTCACAAAAACACTGAGGATTTGTGAGGAGTTCAGCATTGGTTAGGTTATAGTTAACTAGTTGAATTTAGTTTTACTAGTTGATTTACTAGTTAGGTCTCCCAGTTAGATGGGTCATTAGAAGTAATGAAGATCCTTGCATGAAAAATGTATTAATAATCTTGACCCGTTAAAATTGCAAACATAATTAGTAACTAGTGCTTTAATTTATTTTTGAGTGAAACGATGGTGAAAAGCCTATTTTTGCTTTACTGGCAATAGTAGCTATCAGGATAGTTTTTAAATGTCTCTTTTTCTTTTCTTTGTCTCTGATTTAGATGCATCTAACACTATACATCTAAAGCTAATCGAGCTGCGAAAGGACCCCCCGATTGTGCAGGAGTATGACGTTCCTGTCTTCACACAGTGTAAAGACCATTTTATCAAATCTCAGTGGGATCTCACCACTCAGCAGGTAGGCGCTCTCTTTCAGTAAAACGTGGCTGATATCGAGGAACATTGTGATAAGAAATTCTTAGAACTAATTAAACGTTTGTTATCAGCTGTGCAGGGAGTGATATAAACAACTCCTATTACATGCAGTGCGTTATAGGTGAAAGGAAGGAATTATGTAGGAACAGGTGAAGGAGTCGGGTTTACTGGTACAATAATCTTATTGCTGTAGCAAGGAACAGAATTATAGGTACATAGTAATGCATATAGAGCTTATTAAACAGGCAGTTCAGGTCATGGAGCTTAGTACAAGCCAGTAATGTTGTACTGTATCTTGCTACCTGCAGATCCTGCCCTATATTGATGGATTTAGACACATCCAAAAGATTTCAGCTGAAGCGGATGTGGAGCTGAATCTTGTTCGTATTGCTGTGCAGAATCTATTGTGAGTACATTTCAGTGAATAAAGGGCAACACACACCAGAGGCATCTGACGCACATCAAAACATCCATTATGTTTTCTATACAGTGCAGCAGGCCTGCATATCTGGGGTGACTTGGTGAATGTCACTGTGGGTTGATCCACATTAGGATAAGCCAATATTCTGTTTCTCAGTTTCTTCTGATAGGGCTCAAGTTTTCAGAGAAGCATTGCTTTCACCACATTTTATGGCTTGAAATGATGCAGTACTTCACAGTGCAGCTGGTGTGTGTTGTACTTACGTACGTAGCGTGTTGAAATTTATGTTTCGAAATGAAACCAAAGAGAGATACTCAAAGCCTCCTTTTCTTTCACAGGTATTATGATGTTGTGACCTTGGTTTCGATTTATCAGGTACAAAACCAAACTCGCACTGTAACTTTGTATCTTAGAATGTGGTGTTATCACTTATGATGGAATAACTGTACTGTTTTTGGAAGAAGAAACATCTGTAATTTCTAGAATTAAGACTTACTTTAGCGTGAAAACAGCTGTAACATTTTGAGAAAATATCATTATTGTTAAATAATTTCATAACAGCTGACACACTGTTCTCACCAATTGACTAAAAATAAGTATTAAAATCTTGAAATATTGAAAGATTTTTTCTTCAAATATTGTGACTTTTGTGTGAAATATTTCCACTGCATCCTCAAAATGTCCTATTTTGGCCCTAACAGTGGCCCTAATATTGTTGTAGCTGTTTGAAGGTCCGTGTAGTTTAGTTATTGTCTTGTGCCCTTTTATTCCCACCAGTACTCAAACGTGTACTGCACCACCCCCAAAGTCCAGAGCCTCATAGATGACAAGTCCATTCAGGAGGAGTGTCTCAACTACGTCTCCAAGCAGGGTAAATAAGCGTTGTGATTGGTGAAGTCAAGTATTTATTCCTGTATTGTTTGATGTTCATTGCCCTGTTTTTTTTTTTTTGGTTTGTTTGTCAGGTCAAAAGCGGGCCAGTCTGAGAGACGTGTTCCAGCTGTACTGTGGTCTGAGTCCAGGAACCACAGTGCGAGACCTTTGCTCACGCTACTCACAGCAGCTTCAGAGGGTTGATGAGAGGTCAGCATCACTCACTGTATCAGTTCCTGAAAACACTTGATGGTTCTCGAAAATTTTGGTCAGAGAGAGATTTATTTACAGATGTGTCATATCATCTGTTGCCTTTCAGGAGGCTGATCCAGTTTGGACTGATGAAGTCTCTCATTAGACGGCTGCAGAAATATCCAGTGAAGGTGATCCGTGATGAGAGGAGCAGGCCGCCTCGACTCTATACCGGTTGTCATAGTTATGATGAGATCTGCTGCAAAACAGGCAGGTCACAAAGAAATACCCTCGGAAGTAAACAAGTTTGTTTATAGTCAAATTACATGTGTATTAACTAGGCTGATGTCATGATTTCACAGGGATCAGTTACCAGGAGCTGGACGAACGTTTGGAAAATGATCCCAACATCGTGGTGTGCTGGAAGTGATGTGAACTGAAAAAAAACAGCTCTGTGCTGAAGACAGCCATCTGACTGAAAGATACCTCAACCAAAGATGCCTTCATCGAGAGGAACAGTTTTCTTGGAATAAGCAAGCAAATGGATAACATACATTTTTCGATGTTATCTTAATGTTTTTGATTCTAATCTGCTTTTGATCAAGTATTGGGATCAACATCTCAGTCAAGTGAGGAAGGTGATATTTATTAATGTTGTAGAAGGGAAAATATGTGATTAATAAAAGAAATTATAAGACAGTGGGGCAAACTGTCCAAACGGTTTAGGCACTCTAGTTTAGATTCTTAAACATTGCACCGTAACATCAGGGAGGCGTCCTATCAGTCCCACATTCATTCTGCAGCACGACAACGAGCACAGACATACAGCCAGGGTGATAGAGAACTGTCTTCAGAGACAAGAAGAACAGGGAGTCCTGCAACAGATGGTCTAGCCTCCACAGAGTCCTGATTCCAACACCATAGACTCAGTCTGGGATTATATGAAGAGTCAGAAGACATTGAGACAGCCCAAATCCACAGAGGAACTGAGGCAAGTTCTCCAAGATGCTTGGAACAACCTACCTGCAAAGTCTCTTGAGAAACTGCATGCAATTGTACCATGGAGAAATAGTGCTGTTGTACAAGCAAAGGGTGGTCACACAACATTATTAGGGCTTGAGCACCGTCCAGTGCTATTCATGGCATTAATTTTGAAAACATCCTCACTTTATGTTTAGTGCATAAAGCTTTTGCACAGTACAGTATATCACAAAAGAAAAATGCAATAAATGTCTATTCATATGGTTTATGACACAGTTGCAGTCTTAATTTCTTAGTCAATATAAAAAATTCAATTACACAACCTATATCCCATCATAAAGGGAATCCCCATGTACTCAACACAACAAACCAGATAAAGGATTCTGCTAAAGCTCTCCAGTGCCACATGCCCCTTGACAGGTCCACCACGGCAAATTGATGTTCAGTAGCTAACCAGTATTCTGTAGATAGAGATATAGATATATACCACATTTGATAGATTACCATGCTCCGTGTTTACAATATCGAGAGTTTTACTTTGTATGTAATTTTGCAGCCTCAAAACATGAGCCTCAGAATGAGCACAGGAACAGGCAGATACAGAAGACCTGATGTTATCAGACTATGGGGAAAATATTTATCTTCTAAGCTATATTGTCAACATGTAGGCTATTTTCACTCATGCTAACAACATGTTAAAGCATCAGTAATAATCTAATAATAGTAGTATAATACCCACAGGGACAATTTTTCTGCAGTGAGTACAAATACATTTTGCTATTACTGCTTTAACAGTGTTGTATTGCTGATTTACTCAAGTAAGGGCAGTGGTGGAGAGTAACTAAGTACATTTACTCAAGTACTGTACTTAAGTACAATAGTGAGGCACTTGCACTTCACTACTTATGCATTTCAATTTTATGCTACTTAAACTTTGTATTTTTCAATGCACTACATTTCCTTAAATTATGCTGGTTACTTTGTAAATGATGATTTTAAACGTAAGATCAGCAAACAAAAGATGATGCATTATTGCAAATTAAACTACCCCACCTCTACCAGCTGTGACATTAAAATGCTGCTTACTTGCATTAGTAATAATATTCCAATATATAAATATAATACCTTTTTTACTTTTAAGAATATTTAACTCACAGTAAAATTTGAGAAATTATGGAGCTGGATACTTCCTCTATCACTACCATGATATAGTTGTTGGTTTAACTCAAATATATACCGCCCCCCTCTGGCGGAAAACGGCATCTGCGCTCAGTGTGCGCTTGGTTTAGAGTAACCATGGCAACCACAGGAAACACTAACACCATTTAAGTTAACTTCAGAAACAACTTCACTGAAGTGAATTTGAAGTTAATTTGGGTGTTTTTTTTAACTGATGGTTTGTCGTGTAGCTTCCTGCAGCGAAATGGACCCGTCGGTGATTCTGCCCGTCGAAGCGGAGGCGTTTGTTCAAAGTCTGGAAACTTTCTCTCTCAAGGAAGTGGGCTCTACGAGGTAACCCGAACCAGCTAACCCTGCTGTTAGTTAACGTGTTAGATTAGCATATCACCTATAAACTGTAAACTAGCCGGCATGCAGTGTGTAGCAGATGCTGTCACGACGAATTTGTGCTAAAAACTAAATAAGGAAAGCCAACATGTGGTTAGCAAAATACTCCGACATGTTCCACAGTGCACGAATGGCTGTTACTCCTTCATGAACAGTAGGCTCTGCAGTTTATGATGAAGATAGTAAGAAACATTATTATACTTGCATTATTAGTTAAATGTAAGGTAAATGTTAGCATTAAAAAACTACTGTCTCATTTTGATGGGCATATTTCAGGGGAAAATCCTCCCGTAACAATAGATGGGTTGTTTGCCAAGGCAAGCCCATGTGTAATACAATACCAATTCAGAAAAACTGTGGTTAAATTTCTCTAGTTAGATTTTTTTTTTTTCAAATAATGGATTGTTAATTTAGTCTATAATATGTCAGAAGATAGAAAACAATACCCACCACATGATCCAAGAACATAATTGCTTGTTTTCTCTGGTAAAAATCCAAAGATATTCGATTTACAATAATATTTAAAACAGAAAAGCAGCAGGAACCTGCTACTGTGGCATATTCTGTAAAACATTTTTGTGTGTGAGCAGAATATTATGATTCAGATTATTCTAAAGCGAAGCATAACTCCATGCTCACTGTTTTTTATTCTGTGTTGACAGGTGGTTCAGACAGCATGAGTACATCGAGAAACTTAACATGCGGGCAATACTGAATGCTTCTGCCATGCATGATGAGTTCGTCAAGGAGCTCCTGGTGTCATATGGAAAGGTGACTGCCACCTCTATACATGTGATTTTAGATAAGCCCTATCACAGTCTCATTAAACATTTCCTGAAGTGAGTCCCAATAATTTAGATTCTAAGTCTTAGAAAGATGTCAGCATAGTAGACACATTATAACATTATTCATTCTCTTTTCCTCCCCCTTTGTAGATACCTGTTCTGGTCCATGAGTTAATCCTTGTCGAAGTGTGGAAGCAAAAAGTGTTCCCCATCTTATGTCAGCTGCAGGACTTCAATCCCAAGAACACATTTCATCTTTACATGGTGGTGAGTGTAAAATGAAATGTAAAATGATGATCAGCTTGCAGCACTCCTATCTGATTTAATGTGCTCTTTCATGTCACCTTCTTAGATCCACCATGAAGCAACGATAATAAACCTACTTGAAACAATAATGTTTCATACGGTCAGTATGTACATGAATACAAACTTGTAAATGATATTAATCTGCAGCAAATTTTAAATTTGTTAAAGCTTTGATGTGATTAAAGCAAGGCAGTATAGACTCTGGGTTCATTCTCTCTATTGAAATAATGTTTAATTGTGACTAAAAAGACTTGTGTGTGTTGTGTAGGATTCATGTGAGGCAGCTGATGACTCTGTTCTTGACTTGGTGGATTACTGCCACCGCAAACTCACCCTGCTGGCCAGTAAGGGCACCACAGCTCATGACCAACACAACCTAACAGGGCAAACAGATGTATCTTCTATAGAGGTAAAAGAGTATAAGATTTGTTGTTCTTTTTTGGTTTTTGGTCTTTCTTTCGCTTAAATTGAAGAGTAACATCTGTTTTTTTACTTGGTGAAGGAGTTGCAGATTCAGAGTGCTGCACTGGAGTTTGAGATCTCCCTGAAGGCTGTATCTGTGCTGCGCTACGTCACAGATCACACCAACAGGTATGGCTGTGTCTGAGCCGTCATTAAGGTTTAGGAGTCAGAGGTATACATGAGAGAAGACGAGAATATCTGTATATAGATATTATATTTATAGATTCTGGGAGTGCAGATGAGTAGATGTGTAACAGTAGCAGTTATTTTCATTATCAACTTATCTATCAACAATTTATTCAGTTGTTTTGTCTATAAAATGTGGGGAAAAAAAGTTTAAAATGATCTAAATTCCCCAGAACTTCTTCAAACTGCTTGTTTGGTTTGACCAACAGTCCCAAACCCAAAGATATGTAATTAACAATGATATAAAACAGAAAAAGTTGGCAAATTCTCACATTTGAGAAGCTGAAATTAGAGAATGTGTGGCATTGCTTGAAACTTGGAAATCAGTTACTAAAAGTTGACTAATTGATTAACTGACCAATCGTTTGATTTCGACATCTGACAAAAGGAGAGTATGTTTTTTCTTTCCAGTATCAGTGTTATCAATCGCATGCTGTGCACCCATAATGTGCCATGTGTACTGGTTCAGCTGATTAACTGCTGCCCTTGGAGTCGCTGCAGAGAAGGTATATCACACACCTTTTGCATGTCAAATATGTCTTTGAATTTTAATATCTGTTACAAATGTGTTTGTGCCTTTTATCCTCTGTCTCCCCTGTAGGTAAGGTGGAGAAGTACATAAACGGCAAATGGCAGAATATTCCTGTAGAGGACAATTTGAAGATGACAAAACTAGATGGCCAGGTCTGGATTGCCCTTTACAATCTGCTACTAAAGGAGGATTGCCAAAGGAAATATGACTTTAACAATTTCAACAAGAATCAGCTTCTAAAGGTGAGGTTTGAGTGAAATGTTGAAATGATCTTGCACTGTTCTACTTGAGAGTTATTTTATTTAATCAACATGAAACCTGATTTTCAATCAGGTCAATCGACTCCTCCTCTTCCTACTGGATAGTAGCTGTAAACTGAAGCTCAGGAAGTGTGTGAATGCCAGAACATTGTCCTCCAACATCATATCATTTGTTAGGACACAGATTCAGTTTCCAAAGGTTGTTTTGACTAAGATGTTTCCTCCTATTATACATTTTCTCATCCTCTTCCTGTTGCATTAATTATATAACCAGAGGGCCTTGTGCACTCTCTTATAATCACATTTGTTCTTACAATGGTGTCTTCCTAACTCAGGGAAGATTATCCTGAAGAGGTCAATATCGTTGTACTTGTTGCTGTATGATTTCTGGGCTTATCGCTCATGTGCCACAGCTACGAGGTTTCTTGACGGAGGTGTTGGTTGATCAGCTGCCAAACCTGGTGGAGCTGCAGCGTTTCCTGGCTCATCTCGCAGTTACAGACCCAGCCCCTCCAAAAAAAGAGCTAATTTTGGAGCAGGTATGTCTAACACACATACACACACACATCTCAAGGTCAAACTATGTCCATGTGAATTTACTCCCACTTTTATTTTATGTATAGATCCCAGAAATGTGGAACCGCATTGTGAGTGAGAATTCTGGGAAGTGGAAGGCAATAGCAAAGTATCAAGTGAAAGAAACATTCAACCCATCTAAAGATGACCTGAGACTACAGGCACAGAGGTAACGCTGGAAGTACTGGTCTAACTCAGAATTACCTCAGACATTATTACAGTTCTTTTGAACTGCAGTTATTCTTGAGATGATTGTTGTTTGTTTTAACCAGACTGGCCCAGACGTACAACTTGGATGTGATGGAGAGTTTACTCCCTGAGAAGCCAAAGTGTGGATCCTGTGGGAAAGAAGCAGCAAAGAGATGCTCTCGATGTCAGGGAGAATGGTATTGCCACAGGTAAGACTTGTACAGATATGAGTCCAGCAGTAGTACTGGACTGTTGTAGTGAAGAAGGAGCTGAGCCTGACGAAAGCTCATAGTTTATTGGTCAAGGTCCTGTCCAACCCTCACCTGTAGTCATGAGTTTTGGGTAATGACTGAAAGAATAAGATCATGGCTATAAGCTGCTGAAATTAGTTTCCGTGGCTAAGCCTTTAAGATACGGAGACATTCAGATGGATCTCAGAGTAGAACCTCTCCTCCTTATGGTTGAAAGGAACTAGCCGAGTTGGTTTGGGAATCTGACGAGGATGCTCCTGGATACTTCCCTGTGGAGGTATTACAGGGGCAGGACAGACATGCCGGAGGGTTTACATATCCCATCTGTCTTAAAAATGCTTGAGGATCCCCCAGGAGCTGGAGGATGTGGCTGATGGATGGATGGATATCAGGAATGAAATAACGTCTGATTCATGCCCATCAAATGAATTTTCTGTAATACTGAATGTCTTAAATAAATGTTTTCATTATATTGATATCATATCTAAAAAGTGTAAAGTCTACTTCATCTCTTTATTTTTTTTGTTTGTTTTTTATGCAGAGAGTGTCAGGTGAAACACTGGCCTAAACACAAGAAAGCTTGTCAGCTCATGGTCGAGACGACAGAGAAGATCCAGAGAGAGCTGAACATCAACAGCTGAAAGAGAAACTGCTGAAGCAGCAGAATGGACTGGCGAGAAACAATGCGAGATGGGACTTTTGATAAACAAGATATGAGGAGAGCAGATCTGCATTTGGACAAAGCAGATTTGGATTTCTATATATTATAAATAAAGAATTTTCTTTCTTTTAATGCTGGTAAAGTTTATGCACTGTTACAGAATTTTGCTGTTCCTTTTTGTTTTAAATACTGTGATGTTTGTTCCTGTGATGATTACTGTTTTGATCTTGGTAAGTGACAGGGTGGAAGCGCATTTCACTTCATCACAGCAGCAGCAGCAAATAAAGTTACTTTAATGACTTCCTTAACTTTGTTTTTTTTGTTCGTTTCTCGTAGAAACCCTGGCATGAAGGTGTTTTCAAGCATCTGCTGTACATTAGTGAGAAACCTAAAGTCTCTGCATTCAGATAGAGCCACACAAACAGTTAAAGTCTTCAGGAATTTGTGGTCGCTCTTCTTGGTTAATATTCCTGCTAGTTATGCTCAGACTTTACCCTTCCAGAGTCTTGGCTTGTTGACTTTCTGCAGAGGGTCTGACTTGTCTTAAAAGACAGGTGAAAAGTTTGGGGTCAGTATGAGATGGTAGGAGTGGCTGTGGGTTTAAACATGAATACTTTTTGTTTAAAGTTTTGCAGTTTACATTTAGGTCATCGGTGCTGTGGTAAATGAAACCCAGGTCCATGACACTATAAGACAGTGGTTAGAGGAGGTGGGGAATTTTGCAACGCCTACTATAAGCTGAGCTCTCCGGACTCAGAAGCACCCCCTATGTGAAAACATTCCGGATGTCGGTGCAGCTCAGTTTCATCTCACTCTCTCCTTTTCATGATAGGCCGCTTCCTCCTACAGCAGAAGACTCTGACTAAATCAGAAGATGGTAAGTGCCATGAGACGTGTTTTCAGGCCGCTGTTAGTCTGATGTTACCGGCTTCGTTCCCGTCAAAGCCGGGGCTCCGTGGTAAACTGTGACTGGCCGTTGATGATAGCTTATTTCCAGAGATGTAGCCGGGACTGCACACCTCCGTTACTTGGAAACTGTCAGAAATGTCTACGGAAAGTTTTTCTCTTCAGATGCAGGAGGTTTTGAGACAAAGCGGTTGCCACGGGGCTGTTTTCTCTCCTGTTTTGGTAAGTTGGCTGGAAAGTACTTTTAATTTTTTTTTTTTTTTAATTACTTTAAACGTTTTAAAGTTAACTTTACTTAAATTGTGGTTTGGACTAAACATTTGAGAATTCACCCTCGTTCATTCAGCCCTCGTGAACGCACCGTTACTTGTAAGAATAAAAGCCTACTGTAGTCTACTTTGTATACATTAACATGTTACAGTATTTGTTTTACATTGGGTTATCATACTCTGCTTTTCTTGTTAGGTTAGCAGATTATCAAACATTATATAATCACTCCAATACAGTAGGCTACGATGTGTGTGACAAACCAACGTGTCACATGGTTACAACCGTATGCAAACAACACATAGCATGTTAATAAAATCTTGTGTGATATCCACTTTACATGAAAATAGTCTAAGAAAACTGAGGAATTGTTACAAATTAAACTGCACCACATTAAAATTAGCTATAATTAAAATGATCTTTATATGTTAAAGCATCAGTAACAGTGATCCAATAATAAAATCATATAATATGTAAAGGTGCCATTCTGCTGAATAATGCGTACTTTCACATTTGAAGCTTTAAGTACATTTAGCTGATAAAACTATTCTGTGTGCCTAATTTAAAATTATAGTATTGCTATTTTTAAAATAAATATCTGAATGCCATTCCCACCACTAAATATAATAATGTATGTTAATGTATGTATGTTTATACAGATCTTTTTTTTCTAATGGGAAGACTGTCATAAATCTACTGGTCCATTTAATTTTTTTACCAAGCAGGTTATGTTTTCATATGTGTCTGTTTAGGTGTGATTACACAAAAAGTACTAAATCAATTTAGACTGATCTTGGTGGAGGAATGGGGAATGGGCCAGGGAAGAACCCGTTCAATTTTGGGGCAGATCCAGATCATTTACTATTTACTTTGAATTTTTTTCTCTGAAGTCTGATATATGTTGTTTGGCTTTGGCCTTGGCAGAGGTCTGCACTCTCTGAGTGCCCTTCTAGTTTAAAATTATGTTTTGTCCCAAGGTAGGGAAAACCCAGGTGGAGAAACATTCGGAATCTCTAGTCAGACGATACATAAACACCAGCATTTACTGCGTGAATGGTGCAGATTTCTGACCAACTCAAAAAGCAAAAGAAGATACAACTTTATGATTTCAAGATCACAATTTTTTAAACATTCAAAACAGTGTCTTTGGCATGTTGCATTCTATTATAATCTGTTTTTCTACCTGCCAGTGATAATGGACAAAGCCAGGCTCTGAGTGACACAATGTCTTGTGGGGAGTTCATTGAGCTACGTGACCTGCGCAACAACAGAGAACAGATAGAGCTGACAAGCACACATTCACCCTGCTCCCCTCCTCGACTGGAGAGAACCAACGCCCTGAGGATCAGCCCGGGGAAGGTCCCAGACCTGCTGAGCCGGGTGGGCATCATCAGAGTCCTGAGCAGCACCCAGGACCCCCAGCTCAAAGAGGAGAAGGGAGAGGGACACAACTTCCAACCCTGCAGCCACGCTCAGCCCACGTGGTGTGACCTGTGTGGAGACTTCATCTGGGGCCTTTACAAGCAGAGCCTGCGGTGTGTCAGTGAGTTGGCTTATGTGGGCTGTTTGTGCATCTGGGCGTGTCCATGTGTGGCTGCCTCTGTGCATATGCATGATCAGAAATGACAGAAACATGGAGAGAAAGAGGAAATTTGGTTAAACAGTGACATGATAACCACCAGCGTAGGCGCAGGGTAAATCATAAATTAAATGCTTGATGCCGTGCTATAAATGTCCTCCATGTTGTCTTTCAGCAGAAATAAATGGGCTGTTTGTCAAAGAGGTTTAATGTTAGGACAACAAGATTCAAAAAGTATTATTTTACTAGCAGTTAAGAAGTCTAAGAAGACAAACAGGATCTAGCATGCACGTTAACGTGGTTTTGGTGGTTTGGTCAACATCTAGGCTCAAGATCGTTTTACAGACCTGTGCTTTTTTTTTTTTTTTTGCTCAAGACTCATGTTGGAGTCCCAGTAGTCTAGAACTTCCTGTAATGTAGCTGTGGTTTGTGTAAGACACTGAGTGTGCAGAAAAAAATGCTTCTAAACCATAATCTGAACATGAAACCATAATCAAATGATAAAGAATTATCAATACAAACACAAACCTTAAACTAATAGCAGCAAACATGATTATGACCAAAGACCACAAAATGATTAATCATATATTTATATTCATTATCATTAATATTATTACCATGTATATTAGTTTTTGTTTTATTTCACAGCAGCACACAACAGAAGGAAGTTGCTATTTGTATATCTGACAAGTGTTTGTTTATATGTATGTTGAGACACACAAACAAACACACACAAACAAACACACACACACAGAAAAATCACAAGGAAAAGCCACCTTACCGTAAGTGCAGTGACCTTTAATGGCCAGTGGAGGACATCACCCATTTACAATTGTACCCTATTATCACGTGTCTTTATGTTGACGATTTTGTCACATGTATTTATGTGTTTGGCAGTGTGGCTCTAAATGTAGGGACTTTCTACATTTACAGATTGTAGATTCACATGCCACTACCGCTGTCGAGCCCTGATCCAGTTGGACTGCAGCTTGGACGAAGGCTCTGTGTCCGACCAAACATGTGTTGTGGAGCACACCATAGAAACGGACACAAATGTGGTAAGGCCCTTCGTATTTGGCATTATGACTGTCTGAGCATTCTTCAGTAGTTCATATGTAGCTTTGCCACATTCAGAAGTGGTATTGGTCACTGTTAACTTGTATTGTGCCATCAACGTTATTATTAAAAATAAGACAAAGAGTGAGAAAACCAGTAGCTTCTCCAGGCTTCTTCCTGTGCCTCTTACAATCAGCTACATTGCGCACTACCTGATTGGATTACAAGGTAATTTATCTGCTGTAATGCTTTAAGGAACAGATCAGTTGTTTTATGGTCAAAAATGGGAACCATTTTAAACGGCATACAATGCAATGCAACACACACTGTGCAATACACACTGTTCACCCAGCTCCAGTAACTGCACAGGTTCAACTAAGGATTCCCTGAGCTTGTCAGAATTAACTATCATTCAGAATAGCAGCAGTTAGGAGGGGGGCAGCTAGCAACATGTAATTTGTAAAAGGAAGTGAAGGGATTTTGGAAGAGGAAGTTTATTGTTAAGAAACACAAAACGTTACAGTTAGTGAACACCTTTTGCAATATCAGGTTCAGTTTATCTAGTTACTACAGTGAAAAATCTGTTTGCAGACACCCACATACATGTATTAGACAGATAAGAAAAATCAGATCACATCACATGACATTTCTTTAGTATAATGGTTCATAAATTATGTTAATTTGAGCTGGTTAAAAGACCAATGTACTGTAGACATCCAGCTCGTCTATACGAGTTTCATGTTTAAGTTTATAGGGACAAAACAAGTGGTAAAACACAGTGTAAATATAGAAAAGATTTCATATCCTTTTAATGAGGGGTTTTTCAGCAAAGATTAAGTCACATCATCTACATCTGAAATTTAAGTCGCAGAGTCAAGGCTGTCGGCCAGTAGTTGTTCAAGGCAGCAGGGTTTGGTTTCTTGATAACGGGTATGATTTACTCTCTGGCAAGCCCCTGTTGCTTATCAAAGAACGACTGGAATTTAAAAACTAGCAGAGTATGAAGACATTGGTGCTTGGGCCTTCGTTTACATAGGCCTTTCACACAGCAGGTATTTTGGCTTGACATAGCAGGAAAAACACAGGTGGAACTAATAACTTTGATGATGGTTCTGTCATATTGGACCGCACCAGTAAGTCATGCTGCTGAGTCAGAGCCCTCCGGCTGGCTCACCTCAATAGAGTGCAGATATAATTAATGTTATTAATAACACCTGTGTTTTTCCTGCAACGAAATGTTAACGTATCTGCCATGACAACAACCTGTTACAAAGAAAATATCAAAACACAAAATGCGAGACAAGATGTGGTTCATTTGTTCTGTATCCATCAAAAAGCAGATTTGCATCTTTTTTATAATTTTGACTTCTTTAAGCTTTGTATCATTTTAAAGTTTCAGCATTGGATCAACCAGAGTGTGAAGGCATGCCCAATGTAAGAGTGGCTGGGTGTAGGGGACTTTACATGTGAACCCATTGCTTCACACTAGGAGGCTCCAAAGTATTTCCTCCCTGAACATATCTGCTAATACTTAGCCTCACTTCAGTGATTTGTAATGTAGCCAATGCTGTAATGCCTAAAGATGTGACCTACTCCTCTGCATGTGAAGAAAATTACCAGACATTTTGAAATGTCTCGGCCTGTTGGACTCATGCCCTCCCTTTGGGTAAGAGGGACTGTTTTGGTTTCAAATCAAAGATAATAGAAACACTTTTGTAGATTCTCACTTCAAATGCTATAAACTTGGAACTGAGTCTCTTTATCTGTAATGAAAATAAGGGCTGTAACTAATGATTATTTTTACTGACTAGTAACAGTCTGATACCAGAGCTCAGTTTTTTTCTAAATTTCATTTGCATGCCTCATTGTCTGGAACTCATTATTATTTAACACGAGGTCAGAGATTGCTGAGGCACAAAAAATTGATTGAGTGAGTGGTCCACCATGTCTAGACACATGTAACACAAACCTTTCTCATTATTTTACAAAAAGACTATAATTTCATGAACAAACTGTTCTCAGTGTTAAACCACGATAAGCTGGTATGTGGAGAAACTTCCATATGGTGTTGAAATGAGAAAAAGGTCTATCATTGAGAGACAGTGTAGCATAGAGCAATCATTTAACATGACTGATAAACCTATAACATGATGGTTTAGTCATGTGGCAGGGTGTTTTTATGTGAGGCTGCTATTACTTTCCTTTTTTGTGCCATGTGTGAAATGACTGTGTGTGTATTTGGTATCAGAGATGGTAAGTGACCAGACGACTCGGTCAGTACAGCGTTGGCAAAACTGAAAAGATTCTCAAACTCACACTAATCAAATTAAAATGCTATAATTTGGTTAGTGTGAGGCCAGAGGGCAGCTGGCTTCCCTCGGCATAGTCCTAACTACTCACACTGTTGCGGTGGCATGACGGTAGCCTCATCTGATTGGTTAATCCTCACTTCTTTTTTTTTCACCAAGGGATGACAACTTTGACATAGCCTAGGTTGGAGTATATAGTTCACCACACATTCACCACATAACGTTTAGGGTGGCCCTGTTTCACTTTGCATAAAGTTTATCAGAAAAGGGGAGGACTAGAGACGGCAGCAACAGCACAGAGGAATTACCGAAACTGTTAAACAAGTGTTTTATTAAAATGACAAATACAAAGCTGAAAACAGGGGAAGCCTGGCTCCCCTTTGCCTCCACTGCTGGATTTTCCAGTTTCACTTCAGCTCTCTATGAACCACACGTCCATGTAGCCAAAACATCCTATTGAATTTCACAATGGGCACGAAAAGTTAGGTTATCTCCACCTCTGCTGCTTTGATTTCTTTTCTTTTTATGTGCTTCTTGTGAGTCCCCTAGTCCTATGGAAGTCAGACAATTGCAAGACAATTTTCTGTTGATTGACTAATTGATTCACTGTCTGTTTCAGTGCTGCTGAAAATATTGCAGCCATAACTGGTGATTATGTTTGCATCCAGTGGTACACAACTGAGGTACCCCTTGTACTTTACTTGAGTATTTTCTTTTCATGCCACTTTATACTTTACTATACTTCTACATACATCTACAGCTACATTTATCTGACAGCTTTAGTTAATAGTTACTTTAGAAATTAATATTTTCCATCCAAAACACACAAAGAGCTCATAAAATATGATGCTGTGGTTTAAATTAAAGGTCTGTACCTAAAAATACAAGTAAAACAACAATTAGTTGATTTGAGTCGCAGAACAGAAAATTAATTGCAACTATTTTGATAATAGTTTAAGTCATTTTCCAACAAAAACTGCAAAAAAAAAATCTTGGTTACAGCTCCACAAAATGTGTTGTGTTTTCTTTGTAATTATTTTAATAATTAAATTACAGAAATATTGGTTAGCAAAACAAGACATATGCAGTTGTTGCTCGGGGCTCTGGGTAATTGTGATGTGCATTTCTTACTATTTTGAAGAAAAACCAAGAAATAGTGAATAGATTAATCCATAATGAAAATAATGATGAGTTGCAGCCTTGTATAAAATAGTAAAGAATCAGCTCCATCTCAGCCAACTGCATCAGTAAAATGCTGTTTACATATTAGTAGCCTATATGAGTAATAACAATCTAATGAAATCATAACAGTCACAGGGGACATTTTCTATACTCTCACTATTACTGTTAACTACATTTCCTGATTATACATTTACTTAAATAACATTTTGTAGGACATTTACTTGCTTTTACTTTTTATATATGCGTTGTTAGAACCTTTACGTAGATAAAAGATCTCTATACTTACTCCATCACACGTGGTAGCATCTCCCGTTAAATGATGGCCTTTAGGGGGCCTTTATGATCCAGAGCCTCGGGGTATCTGCCCCTCTTTCTCTGATACAGTCCTGGTTTTCACCTCTCTCAAACTTTCCAAACTAGACAATAAAAGAAATGTAACTTGACTTGGTGGTTTAGGTTGTAAAGATAATGTTTAGTGCTTGAATTAAACATCTGTAATGTTCACGTGTGGGTGGTGTGACCATACTGGTCTGTCATCATATGACTTATTTAGCGGGGAAGCAGCATCCATCGTGGGGGAGGGGAGGGGAGGGGAGGGGTGTGGGAAGACTGTGCTATTTCCTCTCGGCGTCCAATCGCGACCGGCTGCGCTGGTTTTGTGTATTTTCCAAACTCGACCCAACGGACCTGGGTGGTGCCTCGGCGGGGGGAAGGAAGCGAGGCAGCAAGGGCGGGGGCCTGAACACATCCTGTTTCACACAGACAGAGTTTGTACAGTGGAAACGTGGCCGGTAGGTTCAGTTAGAGGAAGAAATCTGTAGTATTTTGTTGATTAGCCTGTTGTTATCAGAGATATATCATCGTCTGCCCGTGTGGTTGTTGTTGAAGTTAGCCAATATTGACGTTATTTGTCGTCATTTATAACATTTCAGCCAGTCTTCTGTTCAGTCGGTTTTGTGTCGGTAATTTCTTAAACTATACTTAGCTAAAGTGATTTATTTCAACACTGTTAGTCGTCGTAGCTTACCCATCCCATCGTCGAGTCTCGTGTAAACTGTTTAAACGGTAGTCAGCATGACAGACGCGGCTAGCAGCTCGGACAAAACTCCCTCCTTCGAGATGACCTGGGGCAGCTCGACCAGCAGCGGCTACTGCAGCGAGGAGGACTCCGACTCCGAGTTTGAGCAGTACTTCACCGCCCGGACATCTTTCTTCCCCAAAACCCGGAAACCTAATCTAAATGTTAAGCAGGTGAGAAGAAGAAATAACAATGATAATGTAAAATAAAACCCACCAGGCTTTGATAGAAGTGCGAACTTAATGTAAAGGGGAAGTGAGACCAGAGAGAGATGGGTGATTCATGTAGCAATACTCTATAGTTCTGCTTTTTTTATTGTCAGTTTTTGGTACTTTGTCCATACTTTTTTGGGGGTCATGGGTCAGCAGCACCCCTGGTCTTGAGCTGATGCTGCTGGGATATGTGTGTTTTGCCCAAGGGCACCCCAGCACAGAGGATGCCTGCCAATTGAGGGGTGGAGTTCTGGTCCGTCCAGTTTTGAGCAAACAGACTTGAGGCTTGAGTTGTGTGAACTTTATAAAATGCATATCAGCACTGGGGAAAAAGCAGAGCAGACACTGGTTTTGGCTTAAAACACACACAAACACACACACACACACACACACACATCATAGCATCTTTTTTTTATTATTATTGTAACAAGCACAGACCCACAGATGAACTCAGAACAACTAAACCCAAATGTCATGCTTTGTGACGCACACACTCCTCTCATGTTTCCAGCCAAACACCCCCTCTTCATTCCCTCACTTGTCTCTCAGGTTTTCACACTAATTTCTCAATCACAGATGAGTCATACAATGTTTTGGATTTGTTCATTTTCTGTCCCTTTTGTCACCCACACACATGATACCAGTCTTTATTGAGAAACAAATACAGTTTACAGCAAGACGCACTGATATTCACCATTTTCTGGCTCTGTGCGGAAGCCATTTTTTTTACTTGGTGTTGGCATATCTTACACAATGTTTATATGACACTCCTTTAGTGGGCATGCAGAGACACAGTTGCTGTACATGTTTTTGTTCTACTGTTGCCATATTGGAAACCTCAACTTGGCCCTCGTATTGATTTATTGACTGTTAACAGTAGCACATTAACTCTACAGTCTTTCAATTTGCCTAAGGATTGATGTTATTGATCTTTTTCTCCTTGACATCAATATAAGATACTCAGCCATTTGAGTGCTTGCAACTTTGCATTTAAACAGTCTGGCTGAACAGTCCATCCCATTTTGAAATGAGATGTGTAGTTGGGGGAAATGTAGTTGTCATATTTTTCTCCCTATATTTATCCAAAAGTGTTGGCTCAAAATGACTGGGAAATGTGCTTAAGTGTCAGTGCCAATAATAGCAGCATCCAGATTACTATGTGGATATTGATGTTTGGCTTTTACTCCCTAGGAAACCCCCTGCTCCTACCATGAGAAATTAGCTGGAGTACAGTATGGAAAATAAATTTGTACTGCTGCAGAGTTCAATTTTCTGTCTCTTCAGGAAATGCCAATTGGTCCGTACACACAGGAAAAGGCCTAATTGAGCTAACAGTCATGCAGATGCTAGAGGCCAAATGTGCATGACTGAAACATGACTGAAACATGACTAGGACTGTGCGGTTGATGAGGCAGCTGACTTCACAGGATGTGCCGGTGAAACAAGGGAGGGCATTGTCTCTCCCACAGCCTGAGTGGGGAGGCTATTTATATATGAATACCAAGTCGAGGAATGTAATGCAGAACCGTTGGCCGCAGTCATTGCAAACAGCTGCAAGTTGCACATCCCCCCTCCCCTCCTCATTCTCCGTCCTCCCTTTACTCCTCCTACACCGAGGGATCAGAGCAGTCCAACAGGATTGGGCAGAGCTGACATCATCGTTTTTGCCTCTGCTTCGTTGTCAGGAAGTTGAGAGTCTGATGCAACTGGTGCTCAGTGTTAGAAACAGATCTTAACAGAAAGTCAATCAATGCCGCTTTAATAAAGTGTGGGTGTTTGTACTCCTAAGCAATTTGAGAGAATCCTTGAGGAATAACAACTTATCATTGTAGTGAAATTAAATTTGATTTAGATTTTCACTTGAATTTAGGTTTTTCTTTTCCATGTGACCCAGGGTCCACACAGTAAAACCACCTATTCTCAAACACATTGAGACATAAATTGTTTTCAAAACAACTGCAGCATGCTGTAATGGGATTATTTTCCCATGTGAAAGACTGTGACCTTGTGAACTGCACTTCCACTTGGGAGTCACAAACACTTTGGTCATGTTTTTGTGATTGGATGAATGTGAGGTATCTTTAATGTCTCTAATTTTTACAAAACGTGACATTTTTTAGAAACCACTGCTATAACCCATGTTCCTGTATCAAGTGTCCATATTGTGCTTGTTCTTGTTGTGGTTTGGAGGTGAGCACTGACACCTGGTGGTTTAACACTGTAACTCACTCACTGTCCCTTTTAGGATGAACAAATTGACTGTGGGAAGCAGGAGTTGACAACTGCAGATATCCAGCAGAAGGTCAAGGAATACAACAGTCAGATCAACAGCAATCTGTTCATGAACATGGTGAGTATGGATAAATTACACCACGCCCATGCATTTTATTGTGAAGGTGTTTTTCTTTTCAGTATGATTTATTATATTTTCTTTTGAACAAACAGAACAAGGATGGTTCGTACACTGGCTTCGTAAAGGTGCAGTTTAAGTTGGTGCGACCTGTGTCGGTTCCACATCCAAAGAAAGGGGGTCAAGATGCTGGAGGGAGGAAGGCTAGCGGAGTGAAGCGTCGCACCTCTTTCTACCTGCCAAAGGATGCATCCAAGCACCTGCACATAAGCTCCCGCACCTCTGCCCGTGAGGTCATTGAGGCTTTACTGAAAAAGTTTACTGTGGTGGACAATCCTGGCAAATTTGCTCTGTTTGAGCGTAGCGAGCGTCATGACCAGGGTATTACTTCTTTTTCATTACATTTACATTGAACTGTCATTTTATACACTTTTTAAATTTAAATTTGTTTGCTGTAAAATAAATTGTGCCTTTTTGTCTCTCCTTCAGTTTATGTTCGCAAGCTGTCTGATGCTGAACGTCCCCTCCGTCTGCGTCTGTGTGCTGGGCCGAGTGAGAAAGTCCTCAGTTTTGTGATCAAAGAAAACGAAACTGGAGAGGTCAATGTGAGTGCAACAACATGAGAATAAAGGATACAAACCACACATTGCATTCCACAAACATTAGTTTATGTACTTTACATGTACTAATGCAGTTTTTCCCCTATCCTCATTTTCAGTGGCATGCCTTCTCTATGCCTGAGTTAAAGAACTTCCTGCGCATTCTGCAGCGTGAAGAAGAGGAACACGTCAAGCAGATAGTGCAGCGATACGCTCTGGCCCGCACTAAGATGCAGGAGGCGCTGGCTGGCTCCACCCCTGGTTGAGACAACTCTTCGCTCGGGATTAAACGTGCACCTCTTGGCTGGACAATCACCAGTCATCGCTGCATCCAAAGATCCCAGAGAAAACAACTCAAAACGCCTCTTCGGTGAACGAGAGAGTGAGACAGGGCGCAAGACAATGAGAGAGAGAGAGAGAGAGAGCTAGCGCGAATGTGCGTGTGAAATGATGCGAGAGATGAGAAGTGCCTTACACCTGGAGAGTCTGATGTGCCTGTGAGAATGAGTTGAGAGACATGAAGACTGGCAGATGAGACAGCGGTTGTGTCCCTATTTGGGTAGCCTCTGATTATCCTGTACCTCAGCTATGTCACTTTAGCTTTAAAGAAAATGTGGTGATTTTGCCACTATAAGGTATTAAAAAAACAATCCCATTGTCAGTTATACATTACTAGAAAGAACTGTTATAGTTCAGCAAAAAATCATCTCAAAATTAGATGATTTTCTGTATGTAAGACTGATAACATGTCAAACAAGCCATTACTGCCTTTTTTAGGTACATTCAATCTGGTCCTGAACAACCTACCATGAAAAACATACTTTTCAACCTCATATTGACATCTCTATCCTGTAAGAAAGTTAAACACATATTTGCTGTGGAAAGGTATTTGGATTTTCATTAGACCCAGTCTCAAAAGTCTGCCATGTCCTCTCTAGACCCCCAGTGGGTGCAACTCTTTCTTTTTTTTTTCTTTTTTTTTTGGTTTGAATAGTTTTGTGAGTATGACCTATGTATGGACATTTGTATGCAATTATGAATGTCAAGGAGAGCAATTTCAAATTCACTCTGGTTGACTGGAATCATGAATGAATATTGGTATACATGTGTTTCACTGGAAGCGGTTTGTCATTCCTTATATCTGTTCTTTTCTGTCCTTCAAGAAAATATTTGTCTTCTGTTTTTCATCTTACTTTCATTGTTTCAATATATGTACAAATTTACATGTTGTAGCAACCTTCCGAATGTGTGTCAAACGTGCACTGCGTTCAGTAAAAAATTTCCCAGTTCTGTCAGGTTTGTGTATGTTTTTCAGATATCACATATAAATGATTGATAAAATATCTTATTCTTATGGATCTAAAAGTAAAATATTATTTTATAATCTTTTCCATATTCAGCATGGGCTTCCATATATTAATGCCCATTAAACAATCAAAACAATTCATACTTTAGAAGTACAGTTAAATGCATTTTTATCTGGCCATTATTTACATTAATAAATCTGAGACGATGATCTTGCGGGAAATAGGACTGATGGAAAAGATTTAACAGTCCGGATAATGTAGGTACTGACTGATGCCGATCGATGGCAGTAATGCAACTTCTTAGATGTCAGCTGCTGTTTTACAGACGAAGAAGAACTGTTCAGCTGCCGCCGGTCTGTTAGATCAGCTGATCACCTCATAGCAAGGACCAAAACAGCTAACGCTAGCTTAACCTAGATGGTGGCGAAAAGTTATGACAGGACATGACTGTGTGACACGGTAGGATATTAATCAGAAGTTCATTTCAGCAGTACTCTTTTGGTCGTCTAGGACAATATTTCCGTGAGTGTTTTGGAGACACAGCTCTGCTTCGTCTAGCTAGTGCGTCAGTGGCAGAAGCTAACAGGCTAACTCACCTAAACGTGCAGGTACCGTCAGCGAGTTATTATTAGCCGCATTGACCTGATATCTAACAGTGGCTTTTATGACATACAGACTGCATGTATCAGGTATAAAAACGATATCTGTGTGTATAAGTTGATATAGAAATTTTATTTAAGTTATGAATCAGGTGACTTGCTTTTCTAGCTTGATTTACGTTTGGCCCAGACGGTTAGCTAGATAGCTTCCTGAAAAGCTAGCATAACGAAGCAGTCTATAAAACATAAACCTGACGCTTCAGAAATATTTAATGAGTTTATACTGCATGTGTACAGTATTTTAATGTAAATTAAGCTCGAGAGGCCAGTTAAAATCAGTTTTCCAGGGTAAAGCTGGTATTCATCACACTGACAGTAGCGCTACTGCATTAAACCCAGTGTATTTTGTAGTTATTCATCAAAAATATATTAGATCTAACTACTAAATAGTCACTAAACAACTGGTGCTTTACAGTGGTTTGGAGAGTTACACAAGTAGTCACACAACTAAACACTATCATGCAGTGAAAGTCAAGTCTGATGGGGAATGTGTCCTTTCTTTTCGCACTTTCTCTCCTCAGATCGTGGCTTTGGTGAGGAATTGAGAGCTTCTGGCCACCAACCAGATTGAAAGCTTTAATTGAAGACTAACTATGCCTTACCTCTAAGAATGGGAGGAAGTGGATCCAAAGCCAAAGGAGTCTGGCCTTTCTCAGGCAGTGGAGCTGGAGGTGATTCAGCCAGTGATGGGAACGAGCAGTCTTTGGCCCGTCTCAAAGGTTCAAGAAATGCAACACCATTTGTTTTTACCAGGAGGAGGTAAATAACACATCATTGGAAAATGGTAAAGGGCTGGGTCACCCAAATCGCAATACATTTTCCCATGTATGCTTAATGGTCTGTATCCATGCAGATAACTTTGGTTTTTGTGAGATGTCCATCTCTGAGATTTCTGACACCCAAATACAATTTAAGTTGAACAGCTCTATAATAGAGGCATTTTATGACTCTATTATAAAGTTGAAAGTAGAGAGCTGACACTAAATGAGGCAGGATAGGTATGGTGAATGACATGCAACAAAGGTTCCTGAGTGGCCATAAACCAGGGCCTTAACCACAACGTCACCAGGTTTCCCCAAACAGAATATCCTTTGTAACTGCTCAGCTGCTATCAGCAGTTTTCTTTGGAAATGTTTTTGTTTTGAAAAAATGGTCTCAATAAAACCAGTCCGCAGTTAAGTGTGTAAAATATCTGTGGTTTTTAAACACCGATCAATTCGGCAACGTTATCCACCCCAAGTGGGACAGTTAAAAAATGTACATGGCAGAGAAAACACGTACTTAGACTTCATTAAAACTCAAAAAATATTGAACATATCAAGACATATGTTAGTATTAAGTGATCAGTAACAGTTAAAAACACTCAGATGTGAGTTGTATTAGCTAGTGGTGGGCATTTCAAAACTTCAAACTAACTGCATGCTTAGACAGCACTGGAGGTAAGAGAGAAAGTTTGTGTTTTGGGTGAACTGACCCATTATGGTTCAAAAAGTTTCCTCATCTGACATGTAGTTCCAAACTGATGTTTATTTGCTGTGTTGGCAGTTCTTTATACTACGATGAGGACGGTGACCTTGCCCATGAATTCTATGAGGAGACAGTGGTGACAAAAAATGGTAGAAAAAAATCCAAGTTGAAGAGGATCCAGAAAAATTTGATTCCACAGGTTAGTTTGGGTCAAAATGATGATGTGGGTCAGGGGTGTTTTATCAGAATTGTCATTTCAGTTCATCTTGGATATTGTTTGTTTTATCTTTCAGGGAATCATAAAGCTCGACCACCCCTGTATACATGTAGATTTCCCCATCGTCCTCTGTGAGGTGTGAACCATTGCACAGGGCTGATCTACTATGAGGTGCAGCCACAGGTACTCATTTCAGAGCAAAGTCTTTTTCCAACCAGGATCGAGACTGAAACTGTGGTCTGGAGAGAAAGAGGAAAATTCAAACTGTCATATTCAATTGACATATTGAATGAAATGTTATACATTTGAATTCAGCTATGGTCAGAGTGTCCTCTTTACTAAAATCCATATTTTGATATTCACAAAAGTAGTGATGGTACAGGTTGTGTTTCCACTACCCAGCTGATATGTAAGCAGTTTTAGAGAATACATCAAATTAAGTTGTATTTCTCTTGTGAGTTTTTTGCAGGGAAAAACATCCTTGATGTGAAAAGGCTGGAACGGTTTATGCCTTCCGCGAGACATAGAGTGTTAGACTCTGTATGTATCTTTGTATATGTACATGTGTGCACTTAGGTTTGTTTGAGTCAATGTGTGAAAGCGGGATGGAAGATGTAATTACAGGGTAGGAAAATGAAGGATTGTGAAATTTATTGTATATATGGTCACGTTCTGTATTGTCATGTCTGAGTGTGTCTCAGTTACCGGAGCTCAGACCTGCACTAGTGAACATAATGTACTGTAAATAATTTCAGATTTCTTAGTTGGAAATACTTGAATAAATGGTTTACTGAGCTGAATGTCTTGAGTCAAGAAATTTTTTGTCATAGGTAGTATGCAGTATCTGTGTAACCATAACAACATTTGCCTTTTTGGTCCTGTACTTCCTTCTTTGGTTGTAAACTGATGAGAAGCCTACCATTTAAAGGCATACCTCAACATTTCAGAAATTATGCATTTGTTTTGCCAAGAGTTACATAAGAAAGTTGATAACGTTGTCATTCTCATGTCTGTCTTTGGTTTTTGGACAGATTAAACAAACAAGATATAACAAGTTAATTAGTGAGCTTTAATAGTGTTATCTTTGGACAGAGCCAGGCTAGGTGTTGCCCTCTGTTTCGTCTTTATGCTAAGCTAAGCTAACCAGATTCTGGCTTAGCTTCATATTGAACACTCAGACACAAGATTGGTATTGATCTTCTCATTTATTCTAAAAAGTGAATAAATGTAGTTCCCAAAATGTCAAATTATTTAAGTACCAGCTGCCAGATATCCAGAAAGAACTTCAGTTTTAGATTAAAAACTCAATGTACACATGGTGCAATAATTTTAGCTCATTCAATCAAGTGGTAACTTTTAAACATGTCACCAGCCTTTCTTGTACTTCCATGACAGCTCTAAGTATAACCCTGACATCTCCAGATTCTGTCTTATTTTTAGCTTTTCCTCATTGCCTTCTTGAATTTCACTCTGCCTTGCTGAGAGGTAAGGCTGTGGTGTGCATCTGAAACCAGATTTTTTTTATTTTTTTCCCCCTTCCTTAATTCCCTGTTCTCGCCAAGATGAGGGTAATCTGCAGACTTTATTTTGAAACACATAATTAATTTACACTTCAATAACATGTAGGGCATACACCCTCTAGATGGCAGCAGGAATCCTTACCTGTGCTAACTTTAATGAGTTGGGATGTGATGTTTGTTGTACCAAAAAGTTTTCTCACTTTCAATGATAATCCTGCACAGTTAGACTTTCCAAAAGACTGAAGATATAATTAAATGTGATGTTTGAGGTAAAAACTCAAAAGATTTAAATCATGACTCTATAAGGTTGGTGTTGCCAGTTGGCACATTATCAAACTTTAATGGCAATGTAAACATATTACAGATGACACATCTCTACGATAAATGGGTAGGGCTTCCTGTGCTGACATTCTCTGGTGTCTGTAATTGTGTGGAATGTGGCTGGGTGTGTTTTTGGGCCAGAGGTCAAACACTTTGATGTATTTCCCCTCCACTGGTCTTTGATGTTTTGCTAAAAGTCCGGCCTGCATTAGAAGGATGTACCCTTTCTCTTAAAACCATACAATCTTCAGCAATATGACACTGTATAATAGTGTTCTGGTCTATGCAGTGTGTTCTCTTATGTGTACAATGTGTTTATACTGGGAAACGTTGTCCATGTGGCTGTGGTTGGGAGAGATAGTCATTATGAAATTATCGACAGCCTTGAAAAAGAACTAAAACATGCTTTGAAGTATAAGTAGTAAAAGATTAATTTAACAAGCTGTAGTGGTTTAAAATGAAATAGCAGCGCTTACTGTGGCCCATTGTATCAGAGTTTAGTTGGATTATTTTACTTATTACTGTGGTGCAGTGTGATCCTACACACTGCATGTGACCAACAGAGTACTGAACTGAATGAATGATGGTAATGTCCTGTGTATCTTATTGATACATAAAGCCACATGAGTTTAGTTTAGGTCAGTACAAGTCAGTTTAAGAGTGCATTTTCAGGGCCTCAAGGTGTGTTTAGGCACTTCTCACCCATATTTTACTTGACTCATTAAGGTCAAACCTGTTCCAATGAAATTCCCCTCATCCCAATTTACCAATTCACATGATTACCCGAAAGTATCGCAATTCTGTAAGTGTTTGTTACGCACATTGAAAGCGGCAAACTGTGTTTCCAGTTTCCCTGCCATTGTTTTCGCTTCCTGATGGTCCCTGACTTCTGCTGATGTAATGTTCAGGAGACAGAGGTCAAAAGGAAGATGAGACCACAGGGAAAGCGAGCCATTCCTTTGTTCCTTTCCCTCCCTCTTCATTCACATGCTCTACATTTTCCTCAAACAAACTGCAGAGACAGAGGGGGAGAGAGAGAAAAAGAAAAAAAACTGATGACATGGTGAAGTGAGTCAGCAAAGCTTGGAAAACAAATGGCGGAATCGACTCTGACACAGGAAAACATCTCACTTCCAGGCCCCCACTTCACCCCGATCATGTGCTCGGACATCCTTAAGCTCACGTGTATGTGCAAGGGAAATGTCTAACTTTCAGATGAACACCATTCTTCAAAACCCACTCAAGGACTTCTGGGCTCAAACACCCATTTTACTGGTGATGACAGTATGGGGTACTTTGACAGTATGGGGTACTCGGAGCCATTGCCAGTCGCTGTCACCACATGCCTCAGGCAGCAGTGACATCTGTATGCCAGATGCCTTGTGCCCACTGTCTGGAGTATGCTCAGAGCATTAGTGGAAAAAAAACATAAAAATCCTTCACTTAAGTGGCAACACATCAGTGTCAAAGAAGTTCATTGAAACTAGAAAACCTACATTCGTCTTTTGACCAAAATAAAATGAATTATCAGAAACATGTCCTCAAGTATACAAGAAACATAATTATTATGATTATTATTATTACGAAGAATGGTTTATCTGAGACTGTTGCAGCTCTGGGTATAAGTGTTATTTTAACGTAGTAAGTGGTGTAATATAACTAGGGACGTGTACTTCAGTGAGGTAAAAATACAGTATTTCCCAAAGAATCGTTTTGGAGTAAAAGTAAAGGTTCAGCAGTTTAATTTGATTCCTCAATCCAAACACTGTTTTTGAATTTGTTTTTGGGAACAGGTTTAAAGGTATTTTTTAAATAATCTTATTGTCGGCAGTGGGGTTGTGCATTAACATACCATCTGCCAAAGTTATTTCATGAGAGATACAGTGTGTGTTTCTGTCTGTCTCTTCTTCTATTTGAAGTGCTGTGCTTGAAAGCTATTTCCACCTTCTAATCATAATTTCACAATATACAAATTTGAATCCTATGACAGATTGATTATTTTCCACCCGTCCGTCAAATCAGATGAAATCACATCATGTAACTTCCTCTTTAACTAAGGCTGTTTTTTTTGTCTTTCATTTAGCTCTACAGTATTTGGATATGTTATAGTCAAACACTTGGCATTTGAATCAAGTTTGCAGTACCAAAAGGCATCCTTGCATGTCTCCAGAGTGAAATGAAGTCCTCACATTATTTCTAAATACCATATTATTTATAGGCTACAAATAATTGTAATGTAGGAAGGTCACCGGAACACAGTAATCAGATTGTGGGCATGATCTTATTTTTAGGGATGTGGCATCCTGGCCCGCTGTGACCTCCTATGAATCTTGACATTGCTCGGTACAGTGTATCTGTTTCACGGCGTGGTGGCAAACTTCTTGGACTGATTCATTCAGAGCTGTGCCGGAACAAAGGGAGTATCTTAAAAAAAAAAAACCCCACACATACACATTACAAAATCAAAGCCAAGACTGACTTAACTGATACCTGGAGTTAAGTGTAGACTTGAGCTGAAGAAAGACGTTTCTGTACCACATTAGACACGCGGACGGAGGTGTTCAGATTTCCCGTTTGCTTCGCCACTCCTCCCCCCCCCGTGTTCGCAGTGTAAATGGAACATCCTGAAAGTGGTTTGGCACTCGGAGTAGGCGAGTGGCGACTGACAACATCGCAGGGGGTAACTTCAGTTTCTTCACTTCACTGACGGAAGGAAGACCGAGAGCCGTGTTTAAAAGATATCGCTAAGCAACGCATGCCCTTGTTAAAAAACAAAATCTCTATCGTCATTTTCTCACTCCAAAGACAATGTTCACTTTGAGTTTTTCCAATTTGTTTTGAGGCGACAAAAAAAAACGCGGCTTAAAGTAGCAGGCTTCTGCTTTTTGGGAATGCTTCAGTCTGCCAGGAAAGGTAAGTTTGTCCAGCTGCAGGGAGGAGGCTTGTGTGAATTAACTTTGCTTTTACTTGTCGTTTTGCTCATTCATTGCTAAAGAAAACGGTCCAACAGTAAAATGCAATTGAAGTCGATTTATGTAACAGAAATGGTTATACGTTGAAGCCCATACAGCTTGAAGAGCATTAGAAATCTACACTCACAACTATGGGAAGGTGCTTTTAGTAAATAAAGACGAAAACGAAGTGCATTTTTGTCATTGTTTATCCAGGTTGTTTGTAGATAGAGGAATAGATACATACTTTATTGATCCCCTAGGGGAAATTCATGATTCATGTAGCATTGATTATATACAGATAGTTAAGTACAACAAAACGTTAATGTAATTTAAGCTTTGAATTTAGATTATTACTGGTAACCACTGGAAAATAGTAATAAAGTACATTTATTCAAGTACTGTACTTCAATACAATTTTTAGGTACCTATACTTTACCTGAGTATTTCCTTTCTATGTTAATTTATACTTTTGAATATGGTACTTCTTACTCCTACATTTATTTGCCAGCATTAGTTACTAATTATTCAGATGATTAACACAAAATATAATCAACTAGTGAATACAATTATCCAAACGTATTTATATGGATTAAGCTACACAGCAGTACATTATACTGCTTGACCAGCTGCAATAGTAAACTGATGTACAATGAATGCATCAATAATGATCCTCCAGTCATATGATAAATATCTTTCTGAAAAGGGTCATTCTGCATTGTGAGTACTTTATTTTGAGTACTCAGGTGAAGTTTTGAATGCAGGGCTTTTATTTCTACCTTTACTTAAGTAGAACAACTACATTTCAATCTCTGTTGTAGAGCAGAGTGACAGTCCTTGGTCAAGTCACATCTGAAGACATATAAGAGAAAGCCTCAGGTGTTCTGCACTCATACATAAAAAGACGCTTTCTATAAATAAAATATCAAATCCATCTAGGGTTTGTTGTGATTATTTATCTGTGCAACCCCTGTGAGTGCAGGTTTGGTTGTTTCCATTTAGTGCACAAAACTATAACAAAATTGCACTGAACACATCAGCATATTTGTACAAACTCTTTATTTCTTTTTGAAATGGTGACTTCATGAACGAATGTACTGAGGAATGACAGTTAATATGAAAAATAAACTAAAAAAACAAAATTTCAATCTCCTCTGTGACTTGTAGAGCTGAGAGTGACGGTCCTTTCTGTTGATCCACATCTGAAGACATGTTGCACTGGACTCTGTGTGACTGTAAGGTGCTGTTGCTGATTGTTCTACTGTGGGACTGCCTCTGTGCTCTGGGACTGAAACCCACAAGATGGCCGCTGTATTCCCAAAAGCCTTTGCTCCTTGCTTGGAATGCCCCGACTGAGGACTGTGCCCCAAGGCATGGCATTCATTTTCAGCTCGACCAATTCCAGATCGTGGCCTCACCCAATGAGGCCTTTGTCAAGCAGAACCTCACCATCTTCTATAAGGACCGCCTGGGCTTGTACCCCTACTTTGAGCAAGATGAAACACCAGTGAACGGGGGACTGCCACAGGTGGCCAGCCTCTCACAGCACCTGGCGAAGATGCCGGAGAGTGTGCGGAAGTATATACGTGAATCAGGGGCCAAGGGCCTGGCAGTTATTGACTGGGAGGAGTGGCGCCCACTCTGGATACGTAACTGGGAAAACAAAGATGTTTACCGCAGACATTCTCGTGAGTTGGTGCGCCAGAAGAACCCAACATGGTCTCCAGAGCAGGTGGGAAAAGTAGCCCAGCAGGAGTTTGAGATGTCCGCTAGAAAGTTCATGCTCGGGACTCTCAAGCAAGCCAAGAACCTGATGCCCAACCAGTTGTGGGGGTTCTACCTGTTCCCTGACTGCTACAACCACGACTACAGGCGCACTCTGGAGAACTACACAGGGCGCTGTCCTGATGTGGAGGTGGCTCGCAACGAGCAGCTGAAATGGTTGTGGACTGAGAGCACGGCCCTCTTTCCCTCCATCTACATGGGCACTGTGCTGCGCTCCTCGGCATCCGGACGGCAGTTCGTCCGGAACCGAGTGAAGGAGGGGATGCGTTTGGCATCATCAGGCGATGGGTTGGCACGTCCTGTCTTTGTGTACACCCGGCCCACCTACGCCAACTCCATGGAACAGCTGACTGAGGTGACGCTCTAACTTTAGAAACTCTGCCGGTCATGAATCTGGGTTCTCTTTCTTTCTTTTTTAACCACACAGTGTTCTTGTGAACTTTAAAATGACTAATGTGTTCCTGTGCACTGTCGGTCATGTATGATACTAAACATTTCTGAAGCAGGGGATATGGGCTTTTTTGTTAACTCTAAATCACACTGTGGCTCTAACATTCAGCACTACCACACACTCCCATCTCTCTTTCTCTCTGATCAGTGCATGCTGCATGGAGCTATAGCTCTCTGCTTTTCCTTATCGGCAGCCACAGTCCTTTCCTGTTCTGGTAGCAGACGGACACCTCAATACCTCTCATTTGTGAGGAGAAGGCAGGATGGGTGTTGGTCAAGTTGAAATTCTCGCTAACACCCTATAGACTGTTTCCTTATGGGAGAATGAACAGATAAGAGCTGGTGATGTATTTGACATACAGTAGCTTATGACCCATTAACATTTTGACCTTGGTAAAGTGATACTTAACAGTGTATTTTCCCTCAGTTTGACCTGTATTTTTACTAATGTAAAAGGTTAAATACGATAGGGTTTAAATGCTGTATCATCTTTTACAGACTGACCTTGTCTCCACCATCGGGGAGAGTGTGGCTTTGGGAGCAGCTGGAATCATCCTGTGGGGAGAGGCAGGCTATGCAAGCAGCAAAGTAAGCATCCACACCCTAATTATGAAACACATTAATCACTCAAGACACAACTCACAAATTTGGCCACAAACGTCATCATCTGGTAAGCTTTGACCTGCTGCTCTTGCCTGTCATGTGTGCAGTCATTTGAGAACTAACAGTTATTCCTCAGGGCTCCAGTTCAAAGATAGCGACTTGAGTCACATGAGTGTCACATTTAGGCTGATAGGTACTTGGATCTCATTTTCGGTAAAAAAAATCTTGAAATCAGCCATAAACAGTTGTGTTGTTCCCAGTTGTGAAAAACCAGTTTTTGCAGTATGGTGTTTTCAGTCTATATCTTGCATTCACTTAAACTGACAGAAATGAGAGAAAATGATTTTGGTTGATTTGCTTTTGTTTGAAATCTTCAGTGGACTAATATTCACAGGAAGAGCAAAAAAAGCACAAGATGTACAGACAGACATTTATTGGAGCAACGTCTCTTTATTCCATAATTTGTTTTGCCAAGAGGTTGATCAGTGTCATTTCAAACAAAACAATGATATGAATATGGAAATATTCCATCCATATGATCTTTGTGTTATAGTGAAGGAGTAGTGGTACATTTTAAACATCCTTTCTGATGAATGTGATTCCTGTTTGTCTTTATTTTGGATTAACCAGCACACCTACACTGAATGTGAGCAGGTGCCTCACAACTGTAATTAGTTATTTTGATTTATGAATGTAAACTTAGTAGCAGTCAAGACTTGCACACCATGTCAAGCCTCTATTTTTTCAGTTTGTCCTGAGTCAACAAATATATATAAGAGTTGCATGTGTTTTGCTCAATCAGACGTAATAAGAATGAATGGAGAAAGATTAATCAACAAGACTGGTAAAGTTCATCATAACCACATTATACTTTAAATGAGGGGTTGATATTACACAGAAGGTTCATGCTGTTTCCTTTAATCTACTTCGAAAGTTACCTGAACTTCACATCCATGAAAGTCTGAATAAAAGATAAGGACAGTTTGACTGTGAATGTTGACCTAGTTGAATGAGTGATTATCTATTTTTCTTCTCCTCTCCAGAACAGCTGTTCCGACCTCGCTGCGTATCTACAGGGTCCGCTGAGTAAATACCTCTTCAACGTCTCCACGGCAGCAGAGCAATGCAGCAAGACCTTGTGTGGTTCTCACGGCCGCTGTCTGCGCAAAAATCCAGACAGTGATGTTTACTTGCATCTGAACTCCGGATCCCACAGTATCACCAGGGTGGAAGGCAAGCTGACAGTCACCGGTGAAGCGGCGACGACGAGTTTTCAAACTGATTTTCAGTGCCAGTGCTACAGCGGCTATCAGGGAGAGGGCTGCGATCAGACGGACCCTCTACACCAGAGAGGGACGGCCACTCAATCTATGGCATCAGCACTGCAATGTGTGATCTTACTGATTATCTCTCTGATCCTCTGCTAATACACCATGAATACAGTAGGCACAGCTGCATTTTGTATGTCAAAGTATAGGAGCATACAAGATGACAGGTTGAGAGTTTTTGGGAGTGAGTTGCTGTAAAATGATGATGGCACAAAGTGAAATTTTATAAGAAACACTGTGGAATTTGCAAAGTTATATTTGTTTATTACTATTAATCCTTTTTTTTTTTTTTTTTTAAACAACGGAGGGCTCCCTGGAAATGACCATGTTTACATTTTGCTCTCGGTTTCCTCTCAGTCACTGTTTCCCAAGGTGTCAAATTCCATGTTTCTCATAGAGAGCACGTTTTTTTGGAGGAAATGTGATGAATGAGTTGACGTATGTCAGTCGCTGTGTGGTGAAAGTGGAATTGATGCACTTAAATCTGGTAATAGCACAATATATTTGAAGTGCCTGATCTTTTTTTAACATGACCTCTCATCATCTTTTTATGGAGGCAGTAAAAGTGTTACTATTTATTTGAATGTATTTTTAGGTGTTTTATATGATATTTTATTGTTTTTATGTCCAAAACATGACTACTAGTTTTCTCTTAAAATGCATTCATTACTCCATTTATGCCAAAAATTACAGTCTGCAGCTATTTGACTTCAGAAGCACAAACATTGTACACACAATATAAAGAGCAAATTTTGACACTTTGTATGTTCCACAGTTTTACTGACATTATTACCCCTGTCTCCATGCTGTTTTCTCAAATTTTGAGTTTTTGTCCAAGTAAATAAACCTCTTTGTTGAACCTCTTGTGTTCTCTTCAGTTATAATTTCCAGTTACAGAACACATAACCTGAAGGATGATGGTTTGTGTGTCATATTTTCAGCGTTAGAGGATACAGTAAAGTTTTAAATGTGGTTTTCAGATAATACAGGTATAGTTTTGTTGGTTGCAGTCAATAGAAATTAAGCTACAGGGAAAATACATGTCACAATTGGTCACAGAGGGGAGGCCAAGCCAGCCAGTCGTCAGGGAGGGACATTTTGCAGGCTGGAGCCTCATACCACCCTCCCCATGTAATTGTAGGGTGCTGTTAAGCCAAGAGTTATTTTCTACTACTTTTAAGAGTTGAGCAAGCATACATTTAAATTTGGAGGTGGAAGAGTTCATTATGGCTTTTTTTGACAGCCATTAAGGGTAGAACCTTGTAGTCTTTCCACGCCTCCTTAATAAACTATTTATCTTTAATTATATTTACATGTTTTATTGAAACAAAATGAAAACTGTTAAGGATAATGATGGGGTGAGGTTTAAAAGTGCCTGTGACTTTAAATCTGTCTGTCCCATGAAATGATTTGCATGTCTCTTCTGATTGGTTGCTGGGAAACCTGTGAGCAGTTCTGGTTTTGTTACTGCCCCTTTTCCTGCATGTCACTCAGATCATAAGACTGCTGATTACACATCCAGGCCTACAGTCAAGTCAAACCAAGTACATACCAATATCCTTGTCCAGTGTTTCATTAGGTAAGTTAGTGTTTGTAGCTTTGTCTAATACATTCAGCTTTTATTGTATTACTTTAAGTTTATTACTTTATTCCAATATAGCTACACTGCAACCTGTGGAAAACCACACAAGATTAACAGACAAACAAAAGAACATGTTTAGTCAAAAGCTGAAATTCTTGGAATTTAATCTAGATTCTGAAAATGAAAAGAGACCTTATTCGCTTTGTATTTTGATCATCGAGACTCCGGTTGCTTCACAACTTTTAAAAAAATGTTATTTCAATATCCATGTCCTAAAATGTTTGTATTGCTGTCTTTCTCTTTTTTGCAGACATGGGTTCCTTTTGTCCCGAAGCCCTGTTGTTCTTAAATCTGATCAGCCTTGTTTCAGGGCTGGAGGTGGGAACATCATCTTTCTCCCAGGTGCCTTTCCTCACTGTGTGGAACGCCCCCACTGCCAGCTGCCTCTCTCGGTATGGTGTGGACCTCAACTTGGGGACCTTCAACATCGTCCAGAACCAAAACCAAATCTTCATGGGGGAAAACATAACCATCTTTTATGATGAAAAGCTCGGTTTGTATCCTAGATACAGCCAAGGAGAGGCCATTAATGGCGGAGTCCCGCAGAACGCCAGTCTTGATGAGCACCTCCGAGTTGCCGCTGAAGATATCCGCAAATATATCCCTGACAGGGATTTCCAGGGCCTTGCTGTGATAGACTGGGAGAGCTGGAGACCTATATGGGAGAGAAACTGGGATAGTAAGGAGGTGTACTGGGAGGCATCAAGAGCACTAGTGAGGTCCAGGCATCCGGACTGGAGCCCTGCAAAGATAAACGCTGAAGCCAGGGTGAAGTTTGAGGAAGCAGGGAGGAACTTCATGGAGGAAACACTGAAACTGGGGCAGGAGAAAAGACCCAATGGGTTGTGGGGCTACTATGGTTTTCCCAGCTGCTACAACTATTATGACAAAAGCACACAATACACAGGGAAGTGTCCACCTGTGGAGATAAAGAGGAACAACGAGCTGTTCTGGATGTGGAACAGCTCCTCTGCTCTGTATCCTGACATCTACCTTAGCCTCGAGCAGCGAGGCCTCGGCAGAGAAGTGCTCCTCTACGCTCACTACCGCATCCTGGAGGCCATGAGAGTGGGAGCTCAGGTCACTCCATCATCACCACCTGTTTTCCCCTACGCTCGCATCGTCTACACCTACACATTAGATTTCCTCTCTCAGGCAAGTAGCAGTTGTTTGAACTTGATGCTGTTTTAAGATACCTGTCATTTTTTGTATCTTCTGTTACCCCCCTCTTTTTTTTACCTCCTGCAGGAGCACTTGGTCTACACCATCGGGGAAAGTGCTGCTTTAGGATCTGCTGGGGTGGTCCTCTGGGGCAACCACGCTTTCGCTGAATCTCAGGTACAATAACTAACCGAGTATGTGTCACTTTGCATAAAAACCATGCTTACACTGACTGGTTTACTCTCAGGTTTTCTGACCGTCACCTTTTTGGTCCTAATATTGAAACCATCAGAGCGGACGCATATGAAATTGTTTTGTTTTTTTCTTTTTTTAGAATGTGAGTTAAAACAGGTCACACAACTCATCTCTAGTACATCAGGTCTTATTTACCAAATACTTTCAGCTCTCTGGCCATTACCAGGGTAACATATGTTTGAGAACATGAACTTTAAAGGAAGGGTGTGTTGAGGTCAACTACAGATTGATTTAGAAATTAGTTAGTTAGAGTTATTTATACTTATAGAGTATAGAGTTTTTTTCTAAGAGACTGAATATTGAATTTACTGTGGTTTTAGAAAATTTGTTTGAAAAATTCGGTGGGAGAGAATGCAGAATTTGCTGTTTCATAGTATAAATCGAGATGTGAGCCTTGAAAGTTTAAGATGAAATATTGCAAGAGTTGTAATGTTGAATGTTTAGTGTTTATGGTCACTTATATTTCTCTTTGTTCTAAAATTGTTCTAAAAGGACGATGATGATGTAATTTTACTTACTTATTATCCATGGTGATTTTATAAGTCACCACCACTGACTCATAACTGACTAGAAGAAAAAATAAACTCAAGACACCACCGTTATGAAATCAAGATAGCTGAAAACATTTAAGTGAATAAAACATGCCATACTGGAAAAGAATAAGAATCATTTTGATGGACTTGAACTGAAACTCACACTGTCCTGCACCTCACTGTGTGTAAGGTGTGTAAGCTGTTTTATATTGTCAACAAATCCCATGAAAAGACCAAAACCTCATCTCAACTCGATCTCTGCCCAAAGCTCATATTATACTACTAAATACACACACCTCTAATAACAGATCACAAATATACGGTTTCCTTTAAAAAAAAGAAAGGCTCAGTAATTCTCTAAACAGCTGGAGACCGTGTTTTTTAGCAATTACTCAAACGGGAGTAAATAATGGCATTTGTTTGAGCTGCAGGTTAAAACACCACTGCTCCTGTTATGAGTATTTACGACAGCAGGATGGTGTATGTTTGATTGAGTCAAAATAAAGTACAGTACATGTTCATGGTGTTCATGTGTTTTAAACAGTCTTTGGACAACACTGGAGACATGGCACAGAGGAATAAGCTGTGCTTGGCTAACCAGACAATACTTGTTAGTAGAATCAAGTGTTGGTTGTGGTCTTTTCATATAATAACAATAATATTATTAATAATAATAATAATAATAATAATAATATAAAATATCACCAGAATTATCCTCAAACAATTACTCCCTCAAGAGTGCAATGTCAAAATCATACTGTGAGTCTCTCACAGTATGATTTTGATAAAGTGCTGATGTACAGATCAACTGCTGAGAGGGGGCTTTTCTACAGATGGCTAATTTGTTCAGACCACTAAAAGCATGTTTAATTAGGCTCAGTGTGCTGGGATCTAAGTCACATGACATCTCACCTGCTGGGATATAGGTCTGTTTTTTGGTAGGGCATTACCATATTACACCTGAGCATATTAGCCCATTAAGTCTTTTTTGTCACTCAGACAAAGGTGTCCGTTATGTAAAGCTGTGTTAAAGCTTTTATTAGCAGTTCTTTGAAGCATCAGTCTCCGTTCTCTTTTCTGCTCTCAGGCAACATGCAACGCTGTCAAATCCTACATCGATGACTTCCTGGGTCCTTACCTGGTGAATGTAACATCAGCGGCCACTATGTGCAGCCAGAGTGTGTGTTCCTCTAAGGGAAGATGTCAGAGGAGGGACTCGAAGTCATCGGCCTACCTCCATCTCGACCCTGCTGTGTGGAAGGTGGTGTCTCCAGATGGGGGGAAGAACTACAGAGTTTTGGGACAGATGAGTGCACACGAGACAACATTCATGAAGTCTGAGTTTCAGTGCAAATGTTTCCCAGGGTGGGGTGGTGAGAACTGCTCCGAGCCAGTTCAGGGATAATAGACTTTCCTTTAAGGAGGTGATCCAGTAACAGTTTTGGTTGATTAAATGGTAGGAAAGTCTGTAAAAAAAAAAAAAAAAAAAAAAATCCAAAAATGAACCACGGCAATGATAGAATGAGGGTTGTTTGGACCAGAGGTAGACCTCTGCATGAGTGCATGTGGTCTCCTGTGAAAATGATTTTCCCAATCTATGACTAATTTGTTTTCTTAATTAATTGCTTTTGTAATTTTCCTTTGCTTATATAGGAGATATAATGATCCAGGTTTTAAAAATAAATCCCAAGTTTCTAATGTATGCAGAATGATTTTTATGTAGAAGTGAACATGTCTTATAATAAACGAAGAATGATTTGTTTAATGATAATAATAAAATATGCAACTGATCAAATCCACCCAAAAAGTCCCATCCACTCAATCATTTTTGCTTATTGTTACTTCACTTGGACGTTTGAGCTTCTCTGTGCTGAATGATGTATTTGCAGAGTTTGACGAGCGGAAATAAGCTGCATGAATTGGTAATGAGGAAATATTCCATGTCCATTACAAAACTACACATCGCAATAACCCTGATTCTCTCAAAGCAGTTGGCTTTGAGATTGTGTGTGAGTCCATTAGAGGGGAAATAGATTTACTTTTAACTTTTAATTACCTCACAAGGAAACCTTTTGACTTTCGACATTTAAAGCAGCAATATTTCCAGGGCTTGATGAATCTTTTCATTTCGTTCCATTTTTATAGGTGTATGTGAGAATTATTTTGAAATTTCCTCCGAATTTTTTTGAATTTTTTATAGCTTTCTCATTTGATTATTATACATTTCATTGTGAAGATAGGTAGTCTGAAATATAATGGTGACATCAGTGCAATTTGGTTAAAAAAATTGTTTTTATGCTAAGTCTGAGACAGACAGTGGTGGAAAATAACTAAGTGCACATAGTTAAGTAAAATGGTACTTGTAGTGGAGTATTAACATTTCATGGCACTACTTAATATTTATAATATAGGACATATTTTGTATTACATTTAGTTGACATTCATACTAAACTTTAAATTACCATATTATCAGCCAGTAAAATATGATTTATTGTGAGAGTTTAAAGCAGCCAAAGGTATAAAGCAGTTACATGTGTCTCCACATTGATTAAATACATTAGAAAGCTGTTTACATCAGTAATAATAACCCAATAATATGATATTTTTTGGAAACAAGCTCTATTAAGAGGCCATTCTGCATTGTATGTATTTGTATGGTGTAAATTGCTACTTTTACTAAAGTAAAGGATTTGAATACTTCTTCCACCACTGTCCAGAGGGAACACAGGCCATGCTGAGGCTTGAATTTTGAAATTTAGTTTGTAGGTTTATGACCAGCAGGAGGTGTTGTGGGACAACTAACGAGAAGAAAGGCAAAAGACATCAAGGTCAGAGCCCTGGGTGTTATCACAGAAAGAGTCAAATAACTGTAGAGGAAAAAACATATTTGACTCAGTATGTCAGACTGTGATAACTTTATACCTCAACTCAAGTTCCCACAATGAATTAAACCCACTGTGACACAGAACCAAAGAGAGCATAGGGTGACGTTCGATTGATTTATGAGTGGCATGTACAATGTTGTCTTATCTGATAGCCACCGCTGCTTCAAACTGGTGTTGTTGATTGTAATTTCCCTCCTCTGTCCCCCGAGGCTCAGCAGGCTGGAGGAACAGAATCCCACAGGACCTCACTGTTTCCTGCTTCCGGCTTTATCATCACTGGCTGGATTGTGAGGAAATGAGGAGCAGAGATAGAGGCTTTTTTTTTAAGCTGTGGAGAAATATCTGCAGCCTGTGCTTTTTAAAAATAAATAATTTTAGTCTTTAGAGTTGATTGTGCTGGTTTTTCTGGACAAGACAAACTGCTCAATTGGTTTTTCAAAGACCAAGGATGAAATTTAATCCTGAAACACTGTATTTACCTGTAGTTACTTGATAATGGCAGGAAAAACATAACAGCACTCTTAAAATGATTGACAGTTGATGCTGGTTCTCTGTTCATTATTATTATTATTTTCTTCACCCTGGCAGCTTAAAATCCACTCTCTCTGTCCAAATAAAGAAAATGAATAATATTAATGATGTGCTGCTTTTAATGGGCTGAGGATCATTAGTTATTTTAGAAACAATATAAAAATCATTGTATTCAAAATGCAGCATTATAGTTGAAATTTCCACCTGTGTGCCACGAATATTCAAAAGAAAAACTCACACTTGACATAGTGCAACCTCAAATGCAGCATTATTTGGTATAACAGTCAATTTCATCCACTAAGAGGAGACTTTTTTAATGACATCACAAATTTGAGAATTGCCTTTCAGTGTCATAACTGACTGTACATGAACAGAAGCCATTTTGATCTGTTTATCGCATTTTGAGTGGTCCTCTCTTTTTCCTCTACCCTGTCAGGTCTGGCAGGCCCTCTATTTTTCTATCCTTTCATCTCTGCATTTCTTCATTTTGGTGTCTCGCTCTGTCACCCCTGCATGGTCACGTCTCCTCTTTCCCTGCTGCTCTGTCTAGAGATCGTCTCGCTCGCTCTTGGTTTAATAACTGTTTTGTCACGCTCTGCGTCTGTGTCCTTCAGAGGAGTCGACTCTCAGATCAGGTTTCTTAAAGATCTGATGCACACTTGTTTACATGATTTATGTGCGTATTTGGCCCCAAAGCCGTGTTGGTATGCATTAATTGGGCAATTAAATGCAGTTCCTTTAAAAAGAGATAGATTCAGTTTTATCATGATGTGACAATGCTGTGGTTTAGGTCTGTTTAGAATTATGCACAAAAACAACTTGGTTTAGGGAAAGGTCATGGTTTGGGTCAAAATTAGTGCAAAGGTGCTATTTTGCTGTTGCTTCATAGCCAGCGTTAGCATTAACAGCTCTTTACTCGCCGGTCTAGAAGAAATGTTGCAAGTTCAGCACGGAAGTTCATTTTATTAATTGTCAAGAGCTGTCTCTTCTACTGAAGTTAACATGCTAAGCAGCTAACGCCAGTCAGGCCAATACCGAATCACTGTCTACCCTGAAGAATTTGTGTATTGTAACCTGCTGTATTGTAAACGATGCCTGAAGTTCTTGGCAAAACGAATAAGTAAACGGCTGCTAACGCTGGCTAAGTAGCAAAAGCAAAACTTACAAATAGCTCCATTAAGTTTAGGACAGCTTTGTCAGCATGGTTACGATAAAAAACATCTTGTTAAGGTTATAGGGTGATTACGGTTATGCTTTAAAAAGAAACAAAACGATGCCGGACTACTTCTTGACATGTAGTAGTGATTTCCAGGAGTCACTGCGGTTTTTTCCAGTTTAAACAAACAAGATTTAGGCATTGATTAGTACACTTTAAAGGTGCTTGTAGGGGGATTTTATTGGGGACAGAACCAGGCTAGCTGTTTCCCTATTTCTACTATTTGTCCCAGAATGTATAACTATCCCTTTTCGGAAAGCAGCTCCTTCATCATAACAAGTACAAGACCAGATCTACATCATCGTTCATATGCACTTGGCAAATGGTGAACAGCACTTTTTGTATGAACTGGAATAACATGGCATTATTTCAAACTAAAAGCAACTGACTGAGAGTGAACAGACTGTAAAAACTGAACTGATGGAACATGGTCCATGAAACACCTTTTATCTCATATGTAAGTAAATTAAATCAGAGCAGTGAATTGGACACATGAAATAAAAAGGCAAAAAGGCAGATTATGGGAGAGGTCAGGGTGTCCTATTTCTTAGGAGATGGAGCTCAGATATCTCTCTACTTCGATGCTGCTTATCAACTGGCAGAATCACTACCGGACCACATCTTGCAGTAGTGTGTCGAACGGCTAGATGCCAACGAGCTGAAGGTGATCAGCGTGTTTGGACATAAATTAGCGTAAAAAAAAAAAGATTGTATGTAGCGTACAGAAAAAAGAAAAGAAAAAAAATATCATGTGTCTTTTGCGTCTGTGTGTGAAGTGTAATGTGTATGTGTGTTGTTCTCTGCTGTATGCCTCCTGATGAGAGGTGACCTGACAGACTGTCACATGTGACTTATCCTGCGATGGGCAGCTACTGTGCTCAGCCCCAATCCCTCGCCCTGCAAGACCCCATCAGAGCTCCGAGAATAACATTTGAGAGCAAATGGAAACTCACAATCACACACTTACTATACAAAGGTGCCTCCTGCCTGTGTGTGAGCGCCTGGGAGCCATTCAGGTGGAAAATTACACTGCCCAATCAATCACTAATAGAAAGTCTTTCCTCCTGTAGTGGCCAATCAAAAGCTCACAATGTGCCATGTCCCCCAAATAACGGCCAATCAATTGCTCACAATGCTTGTCGTTGTCATGTTGATCCTGATAAAATGAAATTACCCTCTGTTTTCATAGACACACATTGATGACATTGGACAGTGACGGATGATGAGAATAAATAAATGCAAGCTAATGAGAAAATAACTAAGGAAATGGAAAGAGAATAAGCATTTTTTTTCAACCTCAACGCCTTTTCACTTTGTAATTAATTCAAATATGATTTTTTTTCTGTAAGCATATAATCCATTTCAGCATTTTTCTCATTCATTTTATAGGATTTGATCTTGGCTCATTTGAATAAACATTTTGCTCCATATTAGTCTGGGTAATGAAGTGGATCTCTGCAGAAAAATGCTTTTGTTATGAGAGTGGAGACTGCTGTGGCACAAAGGAGTGTCACACTGGTCACCTCAGCAGGGAAATTGCTGATTGGATACCAGATTCAATCTAACACTGAATACCAATAATGTTTTTTTTGACAAAATTTGAATGTCAGGAGTGATGAGCGTGGTGTTTTAGAAGTAGAGAGTGGGTCTTGTCACCACTAACAATCTTAGATTGTATCAACAACAGTGTTTGTCTTATGGTTTTTGAAGTTGACTTGATCTATTGAGTGAAGTGATTTGGTTAATATTCAGCTGGCACTTACATGATGACCGTCACATACACCCTATCTATAATAACATCAGCTATCATAATTATGCAGATGACACCCAAATTTACCTCGCTTTGTCACCAACAGTCCCATGGACTCTGTGCAAATAAAAGACTGGATGTGTCTGAACTTTCTCCAGCTACGTGAATACAAAACTGACATAACTGTCTCAGGTACAAAAGAGGGAAGTTCTCATCTTGACTTTCTGTCTCTGAAAAAGAGCCAAGTGAGAAATTTTTGTACGGTCTTCGAGTGTTTAACAGCCATGTCACAATAAAAAATAAAAAAAAGACCAAGAAAAGTTAACACATCACACCAGTTATAAGGCTCACTTCACTGGCTTGAAGTATATCAGAGAACAGAGTTTAAAGTCCTGTTGCTTGTCCATAAACGTCTTAATGGCCTAGGACCGAAATATATCTCTGACTGTCGTTTAACATATGAACACTCTCAACATCTCAGGTCATCGGGTAGAGGGCTGGTAACTGTTCCCGAAGTGCAAACAAAACGTGGAGAAGCAGCATTTAGTTACTGTGCAGTACAGAGCTGGAATAAACTTCCTGATGATATTAGACTTTGACCATTTTTAAATACAGGTCATCAAAAATGTTTATGTTCTGCGCTCCCTTTGTCACTTTGAATTGCCCTTGTGTTTGAAATGTGCTTTACAAATAAACATATATTGCCTTACCTATGACCAAGAGTCCACATACTGCTTTTGGTCTGAAGCTTTTTTCATGGTTTGACCCAGTTTAATTTAAGGTCCTTGAAATTTTGTTTTCAAATCTTCAGTGTGTCTATAACACCATGTAAGGCTACTAATTACTATATAAGCAACCCAGTGTTGATTATCCACAGGGCGACAGGGCCGGTGCCCGGGGGCCTCCGACCTCTAGAGGGCCTTGCAAACTCTCACCAACTGCGGCCTCATTTTTTTTTTTTTTTATTTTTAAATCAAATCAAATTAATTAATTGAGTGTGTGTATGTTGAAATACGAAATAATTAATACAGATTACTTTATTTGCAAATAAAAAAACTACTTTGATCTGTTTACTGACTGTGTCTGATGGTGATGACGAGTGATGTCAGAGGTCAGGTCGTGACCATGGGAAATTAGCGGTGGCTAAAGAAAACATCATGGAAAACAAAGGTCTGAGGGGCGAAGCAGCAACGAAACTGAAATTCGAACAAAAACTATTTATCTCGACTTTTTTCTCCCCATCTCCAGCTTAGTGGGATGAGGAGGTCATCGGTTTAGCAGCCCCACGATTTATTACTCTCTACTTGTTTGCCCACTTCACGAGAATTAAAAATGAACTGAAACAAGGATGAGGCAACCAGGCTTGAACTGTTTATCAACACTGGCAGTGCTGTGTCTGAACTCGTCAGAAACCCGGACTTTAATGATGTAGTGGAGGAGTTTTGGAGGAGAAAGGCCAGAAGGAAGCCCGTCACATGAGGTAGGCTTCCTCTTATACCAAGAAAACAGTGGCAGCGTGCATCACACTGTATGCACGGTCGTAGTTGACTCAACAAGTAGAAAATGTCGGCACTAACAGTTAAATAGTCTTGTTATTTAACTTGGGGGAATACCATATTAAACAGTAAGATTATTTAGCTGTGAGTGCAGGCATTTTCTTTAACTTTATCTCATATTAACATTCACACACATGGAATATCCTATGTTCTCGTGTCCAAGCTGTTGTGTTCATACAATGAGAAGTAGTTGACATTGGTTGGCTTTGGAAAACATTTAACTATTGTATCATTGTGTCTCTATACCACGATGGTTGATATGGTGGAAATACTGTTTGATACAGGTTGCATACATTATTTTATTTTTTGTGGGTCTACCTAAGCAGAGCAGTATGAATTGATGCCTGTGTGTGTGTGTGTGTGTGTGTGTGTGTGTGGTGGAGCTTGCCTATGCCATTCAGTTACACACTGTAAGCTAATATGTTGATACTGTTGCTATCATGTGGTATAAATCCTGCATGATAGAATATATATCTACAGGTGTTGATATTGTCCATCAGGTTGTGATCATAGACTGTAGCATGTCAGTGTAAATCCTGTATAAGCTACAGGTAGGGCTGAAAGATATTCAAAAAATATCATAGAGCAATTATTTTGGCAGGTGTTGCGATTGTGGTATGAGTCACAATTTCAGAGTGGTAATTTTCCAACTTTGTAGAAGGTCTTTTACCCTTTCCAGGTCACCAGGTCCATAAACAAATATTTTTTAGAGATTGGTGTAAGTGACCTGTACAGAGGTCTGACCTCAGCTCCATCGTGTCCACACACTTTTGGTGTTTCAAGGGCAACCTTGTTGTACAGGCGCCGTATATTAAATTAAAATATAAACATGTTAAATATCGTAACTGTTTCACCAAATTCTCATACTTGTTTCACTGCAGTGTGTATGCAAGGACAGCACACATGCTTGTGAACGCACAGAGGTCAGAGACGGTGAGAAAATTGATGTTTTGATATTTCTGTGTGAGTGAAATTAAAGTTGAAAGAGCCCAGATAAAGCTGAAAAAAAGAACAAACTTACCTCTCTAGACACCATAATCTTTTTTTTCAGATTTATAATTTACTGAAATGATTGTCTTCTTATCATGTTTCTGACTCCAGGTTTGAAAACTCAACACGCATTTTTATTAAGGCTCAGTTCCGACATTTTCAAGGAAATCTGTCTTAAAGAAAGCAACTTGTCTGTGCGACGAAAAAGAAAAACAGCTGTTAGTTTCATAGATGATTTCACTTCTTTATGCTGCAGGTGTATGAATGAGGTCAACAAAGTGGGGAAACAGTCATTTTCTGCCTCTGGAAAGTGCTGTGGTTTCTTGATCTCAGCGAACCTAACATACACAACAGCAGAAAGTGATTTAATGGGATTCGTGACTCCTATTTCACTATCTTAATCGACTGTCTGTTCCTCTTATTTTGATTTACCTACTGTTTCTCTTTATTCCATAACCTTTTATTACAAACAACAGAGTACAGAGCCCATGCACACACTCACCCAGCAGGGAAACGCACACAAACATGCACTTATATGAATTCAAGATTAGTCCGCAGGAATCAGAGATTACTGGGTCTCAACAGAAATGTCATGGTGAGTCGTAACCTTTACTAGAGCACGTTATCTGCTCTGATAGCGTGGTCGGGCCTGGATGGGGACCAACTCGATGCGATTGGATTTGAAAGGTCCCCATCCAAGTCATGCCCACCGGCTATCTTGCCTCCGTAGTTCAGCAACACCAGCACTACGGCATGCCGCAAAGTATCAAGGGTCTGATCTGTCCCGCCGTATCTGCATCTCCCTGCCCTCAATTAATCAGCTGTGGCTGGAGAATAGGAGTGGGGTCATTGTGTGTTTGAGAGGAGAGGACGTAAGATGTGAAGAAACATGACACAGAATGAGATCGAAATGGAAAAAAAAGCCATTTGACATGTCTCGTCTGCTCTTTTTTGTGCTTTTATGAGCTACAGTGTGAGCGGTAGGAGAGTAGGATGTGAGAGAGGGAATGGGAGTAAAGACAGATGTTGTAGGCGGTATTGGAGGCAGATCTGTTTGCAGAAGTGCTGACATGTGTGTCTGTCACTACGGGTCATGAGTTATGAAACTGACAATGCCAGCTCCTTGCTTAAACCACAGAGATCAGAGGATGTCCTTGATGTCAGCTTGGATAGACAAAGGGAGATCTACATTACATAAACCATGCTTCACTTAAAAACAAAGGCTGCTGCAGGAGTGTTTTCTTCCATCATAACTACTTTCTTGGGCACACTGATGATAACACAGTTGACTCAGCATTGCAAAAAATGATTAGTTTGTTTGCATGTTCTGTTGTGTTATCACTGTGACGTACTTTAATCTTTGACTTGATTGTCCCCAAGGAGAAATTAGTCTTGAAGCAAGGTGAAACACAGAAGACACTCAGACTTGAACATAGAACATAATAATATACATAAAATATACAATAACAACTCTAATGCACAGCTATGCCAGCAGCTCTGTTGGGCTGTAGCCTGCTTAGGCATAGCGGTGCTTTGAGCTAAATGCTAACATCAGTGACAATGCCAACATTTTCTAATATTAGCATTAAATACAAAGTATCGATGGGAATAGTTTTCACAGGTATTAGGTCATAAACCAAAATATTGGACAAATTGACATTTTGACCTGATGGTGATGCTCGATAAAAAGTGAATTCATCCTGAGGGCGATGTGACTGTCTGAACCAAATTTCATGGTAAAACATCCAACAGTCACTTTTGGTATTTTCTAAAAATCAAAGGTGACACTTTATTTTACGGTTCTGTAAATTTATCTCCAAATAATCTTGTAGTGTCCTGGAAAAAAATCATGAAATTTTATTACTAGTTATTCGTAAAATATAGAGAGTGATGAGTTGGTACACCTTCAGTTATTTCTTAGACTTTTATTCTGCCCTGTAGCACATGAGCTGATGATGCAAAATGTGAAACATGTCTGCAAATGTATAATACAGCAAGTTTCCAGTAATACATAAATGAGCAGTAATTGTTAACTGGACTTTAATTTGAGGAATTTCTTGAATGGAAATTCATCTGGAAGTCAATTATAAACTCAACACAACTAATTAAACTAACTAAAATAACATTGTCTCTATTTTTCCTATAATTAGTACCATGATATATGGTTCTTTCCTGGAAACCTTCAAGAAATTATGAGGAAATAGCAGACACATAAAATAAAGCATTGCCAAATCAAATTACAAATAATTACTCACACTGAATACCTTTTTCTTTGACTATATTTTTGAGCTCTTTCAGCTTAGGCTTGATTTTTGATTCAGTATACTCTCCTTTTATTCTTTTCATTTATTTGTGAGAAAGTCGAGAATTATATAGTTCCTGAGATTATCACATTCAAATATGCTTTCTTCAACTTCAGTGTCCTTGTTAAGTCAATCATCCCAAATGGAGAATATAACTGTTTTGGAGAAGGGTTGTTTGTCAAGGAGCATTCAAACTGACAGTCAGGACGCCATATTTAACCTCTCACAGTGCCCATACATGATCAAATGAATTACCTTTGTAGTTTTAAATACTTTTCACACAGGTAATACACAAGTAATCTTACCTTTACCTTTGCATTACTTGGTCTAAATATCATGACCTCTACAATTCTAGGATATCCAAGTTCCCCATCCAAAGTGTTGACACTATGGGAAACATTACCACTCATGTTCACAGCAGGGGGCAGTAGTGAATAGGGTTTCTGCTGAGACACACTGTGACAAACTCTACACCAAGATGCCTGCTTTCTTGCAGTATTTCTGGGCGAGGTCATGAGAATTTTTTTCTACTGAATGCTGCGCCTCTTCCATTGGGGATAAAATTGGAGTGTGATGGGTGGGCTTATATACTATATAGGTTATATATGAGGCTGCAGAGTGCCAGAATTTCTCTTTCATAAGAACTGATGTTAAAAAAGTTCATTCATTCAACATTCATTTTATTTGTTTTCTGGTTTATTAAGTCTTAAATTCCAAGACATGCTTTGTTAAACAAACATTAACTGCAGGATGTGTGTGTGTGAAATGTCAATTTTTTTCCCCTGTTCTTTTTCAGACAGTTTACTTCTCCAGTTTTGTGAGTTCCACATTTATGTTTCATGAATTATACTGAAGATTAGGATTATAACATCAGGGGGTCTCTGCCATTTTTCATGCTCTTCTACCTCAGTTTGCCTGAATTGCAGCTTTCAGTACTTCAGTGGAGAAGTGTGGCTCCACAGGGTGGCATTCAGAGCGCTGTAGCTGTTGTTCTAGGCGTTTCTAAACACTGGCTCCTGGGTTCCTCAGCCACCACCAAATCCTCTATCTCTACACCTGTTTCCAAGACAACAGACATGTAAAGGGGTGGCACTGGATATTGACTATTTGCCCTTGACCATCACTCAGCTTGCACTTGAAAATTGTTTGGGCCAACCTGTGACTATTATTATTTATTCTGCTGAAGCTCTCCACAAACTCAGGATCCCCTCATGGCAGCTGATGTAACAAACTCCGTGTGAACTTTCCATGTTGGTTGGAGGGTGGAATTAAACTGAGGAGGCTCCATTTTGCCTTGTTTCGTGCATTTTAATTCAAGAAAAGATTTGCACTGAGGTTGGATTTGAGTCATACTTTATGCTTAATGTGGGAAATCAGCCTAGAAGGGGAGTGTGGCTGAATTGAACAAACTCATACCAGTTGGCAGCACAGCACTTGTGTAGGTGTAGCTGTAGAGTCAGTTGAGTAACTGAATAACAGGTTTATGTAGACACTGGCATCCTACAGTGTAACCACCACACCACCAAATTAAAATTAAACCACCTAAGATGAATGTAGTGGAGAATTTTCTTCCCTCCTCCTCCTCCTGTGATATTCTTTGGTGGAGTCCTCCCTGAATGCTCTTTTTTGTTATCAACACAGAGCCTGATGTCTCAATCTGGCAACCCATCTTCTCTTTCCTACTGATGATTACAGCGAACAAATTATTCACTAACAGGTGAAACCAGTCAAGCAAGAATAATGGGATTTCTCACCTCAGAATAGCAGCACAGGTTTTGTGTGTGAAACCTGATATTTTAGTGTACGTGTGGCATGTAAATGGCAGAGTTTGAAAACAGGTAGAGGATGGTCTTCTCCTGAAAAAAAATCTACTTCAGTAGTGATCTTGATGCACTGGATATTTTAAATTGGTACGAGGACCGCTTTTAGGACTGTGAATTGGTAATTGGGGAACCAGCATAGACAAATGTACTGTGATTTTTAAGATGGATTTATTTGTTCAGTGCCAGATTTCACCCATTGACAGAACTACAACACTAAATGTCTGTCTTGTACATGATCAGTGCCTTCTCTCATTACTGATTAGACAACTGCTGTGTTTACATTGTTACAGTCCCTCTATCACAGAGAATGAAATGTGCGACAGAGAGTGGTTATCATTACGAGCAGAAGGTTTGGATTGGAAATGTCTTTGCTAAATGTTTGTCACTGAAAAGGAGCAGACAATTGAGCTTTTCTTCTGACCAATCGCAGTCCTTGCGATTAACACGTGGTGTCCCTGTGACGACCGTATCCTCGGGGTGCGGTTACATTTTGAGGAGGCACACATCAGGTACTGTGTAGCTGCGTCATAACCCATTAAGGTAGAACTACAAGTCCAGCTTTACTTCATAGTACGTGTACGGTCACATCAGCCGTCTGCCCAACAAAATCGTCCTTCATCCAAACAAAAGATGCAATGTCATGTTTCCAAACTGACGAATGAATGAATTGATCACAAACTATGAGCAGTGTAGGAGAAATGCAGCAGTTTTTAGACTTGTAGTGCGATATTTTGACACTGGGATATGGTACAATGGTAGAATAATGTCGTCTTTGTTTCCAAACACAGTGCATCACTTTTTCTTCTTATTGAGCATGAAAAGTTGTGAGGAGAAAAGTTAAACAGGGGTAACAGGGGTAAACTCCAAACTGTGAGCTGCTGGGAGATAGCATCAAAACAAGTAGCACATTCTTGAATTTGTTAGTTATACAGGCTTCAATTGGTGTGAGTCAGTGAAGCAGCATATATTTACAGTGACCAAAACAGTGGTTGACACATTTCCCATCGTGCAACCAGTAGCATCCTTTTAGCTTAGTCTTAGTTAGACCTTCCCTTCCTGGTGAACACACAAGTCTTAGCACATTTGTTAAACAGGTACTTCAGTAATTTTATATTGCTCTTCCATAAAATTGGGGGGCTCATTAAAGATCAAATTCAAAACTGTAGAAGCTACATGCAAAACTCGAAAGAAACTGGATACTACATTTCCCATGAAGCAAACACTAGAAATGGCAAGTTTTTTGTCTTCAAGCCCTGAGGTAACCCTGATGACTTCGCAAGGATTATTTTCTCAGACTTCACAAAGCTCCCTCTGACATTATACAACTGTAACAACTCGTGATTTGTAAAATGATCCCCATGAACAAGTAGGAACAAAAAAGTTTTGTTTATTTTAAGTCTTGGTCTTAATGGCTTTGATAGAAAGCTGCTGCTAATACTTCTTGCATGGTGCTAATGTACTAACCCTAACCCTACTGTTATGGTTCACTTCATTGTCACTTCATTGTTTAAGCCCATGTTTACCCCATTATGACCAGTGGTGGTGTTTGCGTTGTGTCTTTATCTCTGTCCCAGACTATATGGGGTCTTATAAAATGAAAAATTATATTAAATATAAAATGTGCAAGATCAAAGAAGCTTAAAAAATGTGTTTATCAATCTATGAGACATGGCACGTTCCTGACAAAAAATATTTGCACTGTAATCTAAAATTTTTTTTTTTTCAATTGAAAACTCTTGCGTAATTTACAGTAAACATGCATATATCTTTTACTATAATATAACAATTTGCATAAAAATTTTGCCAGGGTCACAGTTTACAAGTAGTTTCATTTGTGCACATGTGAGTTTGAGATCTTCTTCCCAAAATATAGTCCTCTATGCTGATGATACAACTGTATTCACCTGTCAAGCTGATCCTAGAGCAAGAAAAATCAATCTATCAATCATCTCTCAATGATCAATTTGTGAAATTTTCCTTAGTTGGAATGTGAGACACAATTTTATTGGTCCAACCTGGATTTAATTTAACAAGTAAGAAAAATAGAATTACATAATTTCCATCAAGCAAATCAAATACAGCAGTTATGCTTGTAACAAGAACAAAGGGAAGAAACCGTTTCTTTTAAATTTCAGTTCTTTCCATAGAGGCACAGTTACATTTAAAAATGTTATTAAATAGATTGGATAGACACAGTAGATTGGACCCAATTTATTTTCTGAACTTTTAACTTCCTGTGAAATGTCCGCAGGTAAAGCTATTTTTAGTGCTGCAAAAGTCAGCAGTAATTCAAACTTTGATCAGATGATTCTGTTATATTAACTTGATGTTACTCCATTATTCTGTTATATTTAACCTGGAAATACCTTTGAAAATACATTTATTCTGAATAAATTGTATTGACAACATATTGAATGAAGGATTACAGCCATAAATATTAGTGCAAACTCATGGTTTTCAAGAAGGAGAACAGCCTTTACTACATCCTCATTCAATGTTTCACTTCACAGTCAGGGCATCAGATCTCCCTGTAACACAACCAAAATAAACAGAAAGTGCCAATTTACTGAGTCATTTTTTTTAGCTGTTATGAAACTAAACTAATTTACAAATTTCCAATTGCAGCAAGCAAAAGTTAATTAGACTGAAGACTTAAAGCTGTATGAAAATTATACCCAGAGTCGTCACAAAGAGACGTTATAGGTTTAGTCAGTTAATTCTGTCTCAAGTCACATCACTCTGTGGATTGTTGAGTTTAGTGGATGCTTTGTGAGTTGTTCCAACTAATGAGGTGGTTACAGTGTCAAAACCCGGAACAGCAAGATCAAACAAATCAATGAAGATGACAGAACTAGATCATTTAAGCTGCTTTGCTGCGTCTATTTACATTTTCATTGGTTTTGTGTCAGAAGATTATTTTATTGGGGTATTTTCTTTGTGATGAGTGAGGATGTTGTATTCATGACATATCTTGGGGCTTTAAAAAAAAAAAAAAATTATATATATATTCTGCAAGAGCAAGATTTTCCAGAAGTTTCATGTCAGAGAGATTTGTCCTTTCCAGAAACTCCAAAATGTCATGTGGTGTTACAATGTTCAAATCTCCCTTTGATGCCATATGACATGCCTTTAAAGGTCATGCGAATAACATATTGTCATCTAGAAAAAGGCCCATGTGAAGTTAAAGAAAGACAGCTGAAAGCTTGTCAGGCAAAGAGAAAGACAGACAAATGGACAGAGAGAAGAAAGAAAGGACACTTGATGCATATTCCCTCCAACATACATCCCCTAACAAGAGCTTTCAAGGTCACAAAGATGAAAAGCGAAACCAAAATCTTGAAGTCCCACTTTTCCCTCTCCCTGACTAACACCATCCTCCCCCCTCATCTCTTTGTTTTTTTTTCCTCTTTCTCTTTCTGTCTCTTTCACTCTCCTCTCCCTGTGTCGTCTCCCTGATCGGGCGGCAGACAGCGTGTAAGTGCTCTAACCCAGAGAAGTCTCTAGGAGCTCTTGTGATTGGCTGTGCTCTGCAGCACTGTTCACAATCGATTAAGGCACGGTGAGCTCCCGTTAACAGCTTTTCTCTGCTGCTCCTGTGGCTTTGATACTGTCACATAGACTCCAACTTCGTCCTTAACCCTTCAACCACTGTCCTCTCTTTCTCTTTGTCTCTTTCACTCGCTGTCTTTACACTTTTCCTTTCATTTTCAAAGCCCCAGACTCCCTCCTTCAAAGACATTTCTTACAACTCTCACTCCAGGCTTGTGTTACTCTCTCTTTTCTGTTTTTTTTTTCTTGGAGTTCTTACTCTTAAGTCACTTAGAGCCTCTTCTCCCCTCACTCACCTTGTCCTGTCATCTTAAATTTAAGTCACTTTTCTCAGGGAGAAAGAACAAACGACAGAAAGAAACAGAGGGATAAAAGAGAGAGATGTTCTTTATATCAATCATGAAATAAGTTACCAAACATTACGACTGATGTTGTGCATATTATAAGGTAACTGAAGTCTTCATATGTGGATGTTTATCTGTATGCAGGGTCCAACTACCCAACGCTTCAGTGTCTCCAGGAATGATGTTGAGTTTGGAAATTCCTGAACTAGTTTAAATAGTTCACTTCCACTGAACATTTGTAGTGTCAGTGCAGGAAGTAGTTTTCCCTTTATGTAGCGAGGCAAAAAACGAGAAAATTAGGGTGTGGCGGTCGAGGTGGTGGATGAGAGTATAATGTGACCTATTAATCTGACCTTCACCCAAGAGTCTGTGTCTGACCACAGACCAACTATTACTGTTTGCTTTGTTATGAGGTGTAATCACAATCTTTCCTTTACTGTTAACCGAACAGGCCTATGGGAACAGAGCACCTGTATGAAGTGACTGTTAATATTTCTTATTTGAAAGTAATATACCTCAGTCAAAAAACACTAAATGACCACAAAGAGACACAAAACAACTACAAACACATGTCTTTCAGACTGGGGGTCATTTATAGGAGGGGTGAGGGTTTTTTTTTTTTCTTTTACCTCTCTGTATCCAGGGAGCCATTTTTTCACTTAATCATCAACATGACAAAGAAAAACATGTCAGATTGGGGTGGACTCTGTCATGAACCCTCACATTCATCTGTGTTTTATTTTGAAATACTATTACAATCTCTCCCCTACATACTTTTTGTCCTGCTACTGTTTGTCATAGTTTGGGCTCAGTGATTTGGAGAAAAGCTGAAGATGTGAAATCGCAGCCTTTACTTTCTTTTCTCCTTACCTATCAATTAAATCATTACTCTGTCACAGCCTTTCTGTTCTTCCTTGTCCTCTCTGCCCCCTTTTGGATGAAAGAATAATAAAAAAAAAAAAAAATCTGTATGTTTATGTACAAGGAGAAATGCAATTCATACACAACAGGCGACCAAAATGCGAATTTCCAGCTTTTTTGTGAAGCTGTTCATGTAGCAGCAAGCAATGGAGGACAGTGCTGCCTGAAGAAAATTATGTGGGTTTTTTTTCCCCAATGGTTTTTATTGTGAAAAGGCAGCGAACCATTCTCTCAGAAACACAAAAGATGTGCAGTGAGAGAGGCCAATGGCTCGATCTGCCCAGACGGAGTGCTCTTTTCTTCTCCCTTTTTTCTATTTTCGCTATTGTGGCTCATAGAAAAAGCTTTAAGTGGCATTTAACTCTTCTACTTGCAGCAGACATGGCTTACAGCAGCTGAACTCATTTTTTCCCCATGTTGTATGTGAACATACCTGTATCTTAGATATGCTGATATTCAAGGGTCTGAAGACAGAAGGTGTCGTATGCTGTACAGATTTTCAGCAATTGTGTTCTATCACATTTATTCTTGACATTAGAAACATGTGTCAGTGATGTAATTGTCTAAACTTAAGGTTCACCAGCCTGCATTTTCTGAAGCGTTCAAACATGTCCCATGGCTTGCTCCTGGGAGTGGATCTGGCTCAGGTGTCATCATGTGACCTAACCACCAAACTCTGGTCACTTGATAACAGATGGTCATATAATGAAAGGGGATGGTAAAGGCAAGTCCAAAGAGTCTTCCAAATTAGACAGTATAGACGGACAATATGTTTTTGTCATTCAGAATGACACGTAGTCCTGTTTTTCTGATCTGACACCCCTATGGTTAAGGTTTGGTTAGGTTTAGACCTTTAAACGACCTGATTATGGAACGCTTGTGATCTTTATTGACAGAGACCAACGCTGACTATTGGTAGGAAACAAGGAGTGGAAAATGATCTCCTATGGCAAAGTCTAATGTACATCCTCTCTCTGTGGAGTTTTTAGCTATAACACAGTACTTCCTCCTTTGCTCCCGCCTGACAACAGCTTGATTCCTATGGGGGGTTCAGGGTGGTGGGTAGAGACAGGTATATTAGTTGCCTAAACCTAACCATACCTTAATTGTCGTTAATTTGCCGTAACCAAAACCCTTTCCTAACACAGATGATTCAGTATAGTCAGTCCAGTTTGAGGACTTGGTTTTAAAGATTTTTTCATGTGTACTGAACTCCTTGAACTCTTTCTCTGGCCTTTCATTTCCTCCTGAAATAAAGAAAGGTTGTTATCATGTAACTTAATTATTCACTTGAGTCCTGAGATAATTCCATTTACTGAAGAGGCTTGTGAGATCCGGTTGAAAGCCCCGGAAAAAGCAAGCAAGTAAACCTTGAGTTTAAAATATTTTATTTGGCTATTCTACTCTTTTCTATCAAGGGTGAAAATCCATTCTTGACTTTGGAAACTGCTTCTCAAAACACCCGCACATCACAAGATTCATGAAGTATTTAGTAAGCAGATCATTTTAATTGAGTTGTTTGAATGTTGTTTCTTCAATTTAAGGTTTTTTCTAATCCATTTGCCTTAAAAATTGAGACTGAAATGAGATAGTTGAGCTCCAGAACAGCTACTAAATAGACCTTTTGGGGAGAAGTTTTCTATTCGGTTCTATTCTATTCTATTCAATTCGATTCTATTCTATTGCAACGTGTTTGCTGGTGATGGTTCAGTGTATGATCTTATATCTTTAAATGTTTAAACTGTTTTTTCAGTATCACATTAGGTATTTTTGTGTCAATTATGACTGTATGTCTTGTTTTGCGTGTCACTGCCTCATACATGTTTGTTTTAGCTTGAATGCGTTATAGAGAGGAGCTGACAGGTTCGATGCCACATTCCCCTGTCACACTTTCTCTTCTCTGTTATCATCTCATCGCTGCCAAGATTAGAATACTTTCTTTACTCTCGTGCTGCGTCTCCATGACTTGTATCTTCCCCAAAAGATGCAAGACTTGAGAGGATTATAGCAAAGCTGTGTGTGTGTGTGTGTGTGTGTGTGTGTGTGTGTGAGAGAGAGAGAGAGAGAGAGAGAGAGAGAGAGAGAGAGAGAGAGCGAGAGCGAGAGCGAGAAAGACAGGTGATGAAGATCTCCAACACAGAATAATGCAGGACAGTCAACCTGTCGGCGTCTCATGTTTGCCCAAAGCCCTCTGGGTGGTGTAGTTTGTACTGCGCTCTCCACTGGTATCGCAGCTAACTGCCCTTGATGGCAGGTGCCACATGTAATGGAGGGATGAGGATGTCGCACTCTCTGAGCTGACATGACCTCCAGGGGCCCCGGCTCATCGTGTTTGCTTGGAGATGGATCTTGTTGGGACCTTGCCGGTGTATGGTGTCCCCTGCTTGGTTCCTCTCTCCTCAGAGCTGTAATCACAGCAGACTGCATGTCACAGCGCCCTGCTCTAATTGGCCTGTCACTCTCCATGCGCTGGGGGGTGGGGGGTGGGGGGTGTGGGGGGTGGTGGGTTGGGGATGGGGGTGGGGGCTTTGTGGGGCTGCCATGGCGACTGGGCCATTTAATGAGAACGAGCACGCTGTGACTAATGACATCCCTGAGCCCATCGGATATACTGCAAATGGACAATTTGCTGCATTACTCACACACTCACACAACAATACACAAGCATAAAGGCACACACCTCAGCGTGGTCAAACCTCATTGAATAGAACAGACAGTTTTCCTTCTGCCTTTTTTTCACCATGAATCAATATGTGACAAGTGGACTTCAGTACCAATGCTAAGACTATCATGCATTCTCATCCACTTTCAACATTCATAGTTTTATCTAATAAGGCTGCTGCTGATGTTATCTGGAGATATTAACAACAGCTTAACATATACATTAACTATTAGGTGGGTCATTGCTCAGCAACCCTTAATGGGAGACCCAAGGCATGTCATCCACAATAGGAATATGGATTTAAAGCTAGGCGTGATAACAGTCGACCATGTTCCTGGGTGAGAGAGAGAGAGAGAGAGAGAGAGAGCGAGAGCGAGACTTTTACTCGACCATCTTCCATCTCCTCCCATCATTGTGTTTATTGGTCCATTAGTGACCAAGTGACAACATGAAATGCCTGGATATCTATCAAGTATATCACTTCCTGGGCTTGACGTCACTCTGCTATATTTCTTGATTTCTCTGAAGGTAATGACGTGCCTAAAACAACAGCCATTCACAAAGTTAAAGGTCATTATGCTGTCATGTCTACAAAGGTTAACATAGTTCAGAGACCTGTTTTTTACCACCATAAACTGTATATGGTTAGCACAAGAGGCATAGACGGCGCCAGAGATGGTTTTTTTTTCTTGGTGGGGGTTTGATTATTTGTTAGTGTAGTCATGTAATTCATAGAAAATACATGAATAAACAAGCCTAGCCACTGAGAAGTGGCATTTCGATATTATATTAATTCCTGCAGGCACGCAGCTGGCCAACAACGGACGATAGACGTTGATATTTGGTTGAATGTAGATGGTGACGTCAGGTTACCAAAATTTAATGTCAGGACACCATCTAATGCCAAAGTAGAAAACTGACGACAGCTGATGTTGATATTTGTCTTTTTTCTGTCCAATGTCTTCCAAAAGTCTCATGCCAACGCCATCTTGACATATAAAACACTGACATTCTAGTCATGAGCAAAACCCCACGTCTGCTAAACATCACGATGGCAATTAGCTATCAGTGGATTTTGGCATCAACCTGATTTTCATTTTCAACCAAAGTTTAATGTCTATCCAACATCTTTCTGATGTTACTTTGACATCCGGGACCTGCTGGGATACTACAAACACTTCTGATGATTCAAACTACAAATTAACAATAACAAGCAAAGACTTTTAAAAAGTAAAAACATAATAATGATATTCAGATCTTTGAAGGGACTGGTGATTTCCTACTGAAATATATCCTCTGTAATATTTTTAACAAAAACTCATAAAACAACATTGTCAAACTGACAATCAGTGGATAACATTGGGCCTCATTCACCAGTATCTTCTTAAGTATTTTCTTAAGTTGTTCTTAAGAAAGTTCTTAAGGAAACTCTACGTCAGATTCATGAACATGTTCTTAAACCACAGAATTGTGTGCACCTGTGTTCATAGATTGATGAATGCCAATCTCTTTGTTAATTGAAAGCGTGTGCCAGTTGGCCCTAATTAGCGTAGGTAACGCCCGAAATGCCCTCAAAAGGGCATGAGACTGAAGGGTTGTGGGCAAACAGACAGAAGTCACAAAGAGATACAGTAAGGGAAAGTTGAGAAAATGCCAAAATGAAAATCTAAAGAGGGAGCACTGGAATCAAAATGCAAAAGGAACTTTAGTTGTTCTGAAGTGTCATTTATAAGACCATAATGCTTTGTAAAACAACAAAAATTTTGCTCAAACATGTCAGCACTCAAATGTGCGTAAGTACTCTTGAGTGTGTGTAGATTCTGTTCTTAATTAAGAGCAAATCCCAAATAAGAAAACATTGGTGAATGTCAGAATCTTTGTAAAAAGTGCGCAAGTGGGTTTTAAGAAGAAATTTCTTCTTAAGAATTGGTGGTGAATGAGACCCATTGTAATAGGCTGACTAACATTGCTAACAGCTCTGCCATTAGTGAGTAGCACCAGTGAAGCTGCTGCAAAAGAGGCCTGCCTTCACTTTTCTCATTTTCAATAGCTTCTGGTTTCTCCTCACAAGGGTTTTATCACACTGTTAGTGCACTAAAGCCAACTAAATAACAGTTTACATAAGTAAATGTGTCTTGCATGAAGTGAGGATCCAAAACTACGTAATATTGGACTGGATCAACTGGAGAATGGGATAAACGGCAGCCAAATAAATGCAGAATACAGAATTTTATATGTCAAACAACTGGTAATGGAGCTATATCCCCATCTTGTTCCACCATAGCTCCACCTATGACAGGAGGTGGCGTACAGCACACAAGTCTGGCCAGGCATACTGTGGAATTTAAGAAAGGGACACTGCTGTTATCTCACTCTGCGCAATTAGACTCATTAGCATTAATTAGTGCCTTGGTGAGGCACCGCATCCAAAGTTCAACATGCTTGCAAAATCAAAACATGAATCGAAATGCCAGGGAAAATCTGGCTCTCGCTGCAATCCCCAGTTAATCAGCAATGATAATGTTTTGCTAAACTACAATCTCGTCTGTGAATATTAATGAGGGCTCTAAGGGATCTCAGTGGAGTGATGAGGGAGTGCTTGTGGTTCCTATCTGAAAAGTGGCCAAACCGTCGAGACAGATTGTTAAACCACTCAGCTCTCACTTTGGCTGTCTTTGTTTTCCTCAGTGGCTCTCCAGTGTGAAAGCAGTATGTGGCCGTGTTTCAGTAAAAACAGAGAGGTTTTGTCAACCAGCCGCCATTTTTTTTGCATGAAACACACAAACACACACACGAATGAACTCAATCAGAGTGTACCTCTCTGAATAGAGAAGCCTTTTCTTCTTGCACGTTCGAGTGTCCCACGATGATTAGGAGCGATATCTCTGAAGGGCATCAGGAGCGTTTACAGCCCATGTAGCCTTTGTGAATCGATAATGACATGAAGACCCTGGGCAGGTTAATGGTGTGTGAAGGGACTGTTATGTATAAAATCCAGATTGTTACTTGTAGAAATGGTGCATGCATCACATCAGAGTATTGAAGTCTGACTGCTGTGGCCGATCTAAGCCTTGCCCGTGACCCTTGTCGAGATGCACGTCAAATAAGCAGAATCAATCATGGAGACAGCGTTTGGCCATTACAGACCAAATGAGATGACCAACGCAGTCAGCCCTGTGGGTTTGCCTTGATTTAACAACATATTATAAAAACATTGATGACAGTGGCAGATGAGTGTGGATGTGTTCTGAAGGCACTGTCCGGGGTTAAGTAATCATAACAATAAACTATAATGAAAAAAGGGGTAAAAGCACTCTGAGATCATCACCAAGGGGCGATTGCAGCTTGCTTCTTGTGGCTAACTAGCTATAGTTTGGTTTTCTGGTGGGGGCATCCCCAGCTGATGGGACATGCAACCCCTTGGAGGTGAAATTTATTGGTATGGATTTTTGTGCTGCTACTGGTGCATTGAATCAGTGTGACCAAGCAGGCGGGCAGAGGGAAATGGGGCTGTTCTGAGAGTGAATTATATGCAGTCACACACTCAATTTACCCCTGCAAACCTAGTTAGTGAGGGAACAGACATGGAGGCATACGCATGCTGTGGGGTGGCATGTATGTACGCTGACACGCATGCATCCATAAACACACGCACTCCACATTAGTTAACGGGATTAAGGACATTAAATCAAGGCAAAAATTTAATCCAATTTCTCATTTGTGCAATAAAATGAAATGATACACTGTTTCAGGCAATGACATGAAATATTTCACTACTCTGAGGAGCAGATATGAATGTGTTAAAAATGAAATGAATTATTAAAAAAGAGCATTTTCAAATGCATCCAGGCATTACTGATTAAAATATAGGTATCAGTTTATCAGTTTGCCATTCATTTCCAGTATGTGGAAATACTCCTCATGCAGATTAAACCTCCACCATATAAGGCAGCCCACCATATAATTGACCATGTTACAGCCGGCAGCCTCGCAGACAGACAGTAGAGAACTAGGTTGCCAGGCTGTTGTGTTTGATCTGGGTGACTGAGTTGAAACCTCTTAATGCCAGTTCATATAAAATATTCATCTTCATTTCGCAGGCCATGAATCATCAAGGTGTTTCTGGCCCTCCGCCCCCCACTCCTGTCCTGTGGCAGAGCAGACAGCTGTTTGAAATTAGACACCAGATTGTGTTACTTAAACCGCTAGCAGGAGTGATGCTAATCGCTCCCTAACCCAGGCGAGCAATCTGTTAGCGTGCTGAATCATGGGAACGTGATCATGGGTGTGCACTTGTTGTATTTAAAGCCTGGCGTCCCTGCCAAACTAAGACTCGCTTCAAAGCACACGCACTGTTACTGTAATACACAGGGTTGAATAATCATTTTATTCATGACTTATAGAATGCAGTTGTGACTTTTTTTAATGGCAGTCTTGGACAAAACTATCTCACAATTGGTTTGAGCTAAACACTAACATCAGCATGCTAACATGCTATCAGTACTGATGTGCAGCAAGTATCCGCTTTCCATGTAAACCATCTCAATTTAGTGTGTTAGCAGCATGATATTTGCTAATTAGCACTAAACACAAATTACAGATGAGGCTGATGGGAATGTCATTATTTTTCAGGTATGTGGGCTTAAGCGATCTGAACTGAACCAGATGTCATGATAATCCATCCATTAGTTATTTTGTATATTTCACTTAATTCCAATTAACCTAATGGCGGTGCTAGAGGAAGAGTCAGGTGATTGCCAGATTGTACAGAAATGTATCAGTCCCTCTAGGAGATGTTGAGATATTTTAATTGATAAGTAAAAACTTTGACCTGTTAGTGGCAAAAGAGAAAGGTTTCCTCCTCTGGACATCATCAATGTCTTTACAAAAGGTCATCTCAATCTAACTTATAGTTGTTGAGATATTTAGTCTGGACCACAGAGGTGGACTCGACGAGCCACCCCTTGAGCCATGTAGCTAGTGCAGTTAATTATGCTAAAACCCACCACACAAGCTCACATTAATAATGTACATGAAATGATAAGATAACATAAAACTTAGAGCACATGCTAATCGTCGGCAGTTAAAGCAGCATCACCAATTTTTATATGGAAAGACTCATCATGAGCATTTCACAGTTTGATGGTATGAGAGATAAAATCATTTCTCACCCTCTGTACTATTACCCAGTGGGAAGAAGCTCTCTGTAATCCTTTAATTCATCAGGTCTGCAGCTGTAAATGATAATACATTGTTAAATGGACTGTGGTTGAGATGCCCTGCAGCCTTTTTCCAGAAGGTCAGAGTTCAAATCGTCTAGCTAGTGATCTACCTGATGAACCTGAACAGCTAAAAAGACGAAGCAAGTGTCCTTTATGAAGTTATGAAGATATGAAGGTTATGAAGATATTTTCATTATGGATATGAGACTGTGATTGGTTATTGTCTGATTTGCCTCTAATATCCCTATTTGATCTTTTCTTACTAACATAAATGTATTTATTTTGCATTGCATATCTTTATGAGCATTCAAAAAAAAAAAAATGTAGCTTTCATTTTTTATTCTATAGGTTGTTAAATGTATTGTTGTAATGTCTCATTATATGCATTATTTTCATCAGTTACTGATGTGGTAATTGGTGTGGTTCCTCTTTGGATTGGTTGTTACAGCCTGTAGGTTTTGTAGAAAGATTGTTGATGCTGTTTCATATTGTAAATCTGATACCTGATGGAGTCCAGGACTGAAATGTTGTGTCTCGTGTAAGTTCAATGCTGACGGTGTGCATGAATTCAACCTTGTCTTTTGCATGATTTATTTTCATATGCACCTTTCTACCAGAACAACACTAAGAACAACCCGGCAACCCAGAAGTTGCTCTTCTTAATAACCTATAACTGATCTGTAAATCATCAGTAAACTATTTATTAACCCTTAATAAATCCATAAGTTAAAACTTAGACCATTTATTACCGGCCAGTTATTAGACAGTGGCACATTGTTTCAGTGGTTTTAGATTTCTAGCTGCTTGGTTCCTCTGTTTACTGGTGGTATCTGTTAGTTTAGCCTGTGGTGAGGCTCATTGATCTGCTACTCTTCAGTTTTTGTAAATTATCACTGACGGCTGAAGACTTGTTATTCATTCCTTCAATTCTTACTTTGACTGTGAGTTAGCATTAGTCAATACTGTGCAATTACACGAGGGATATGATGCCAAATGATAATCCCCAGCGGCAGTCCTTTAAAATCAGACAGCTGAAGTCCAGAGACAATGGTTGTGCGATGACTAGTGAATACTGTGATCCAGTCAGGACGAGCAATGGCTTTGATAGTTGATAGTATTTGATAGGTCATATTCTCTGAAGCAGACAGAGAACACCCTGTGATTAATTCTCTAACAAAGTGATTTCCCGGAAGTAGTAAAAAAAAAAAAACTTTCTGAAGTGATTTCCCCTTTTCTCTTCATTAATGGTGTGTGTACGCGACTATGTGCCTTAATGCATCTTTTCATTTTCCGCACACAGACCTAAGCAGTTGTAATTCAAATCACAAAGCCACTCACTCACTCCAGTCTTCTTATCATTTTAGTGATCCCCTCATAATGACGTTTAAGAAGAAAATGAATAACTGTCCTACACTGACAGACAGTCTGGCAAGCGTTTATTCATAACAGATGAAAGGCATCGGAATGACACACGAGCTAATCAAAACTGGATACTAAGTATTGAACTGAAGCAGGCCTCTCTCAACAGTCAGTTCTTATAAAGCTCTTTAATGTTTGGTTACATGATTCATACTCACATTAACCTTCAGCCCTGTGTCTCTGTGCAGCATTCTCTGCTCACTCTGATTGTCACAGAACCTGTTTTACGTCTAAATGTGTGTGCAAAACAGACAGCATTTTAGTATTGGTAAATGTGGCTTGTTTATCCTTCAAAAGAAACCATTAGTCAAACAAACAAAGAGCGGTATGTGAGCAGACGTTACTGGCAGAAGCATTAAAATCCACTGCAACTCTCTGCCAGGTTAGTAATTGCTCTTTTTATGCTGGTAATTATTTCCTCTAAGGTGCGCACTGTTGCACACTGCAATTATACATGTGCTGCTATCTCTGTGTGGAAGGGAATGTGGGTGGAGAGATGTGGGAAGTATTCTAAAAAATTGTACATTTTTTGTGTGTGAATGTGAGTGTGTGTGTGTGTGTGTGTGTGTGTGTGTATGTGTGTTTGTGGGATATGCAGTGAGAGAGAAAAGAAAAACTGAAGCTGCTGAGATCTGAATTGATGTACAATTTTACAACACGACAACAACAACAACAAAAAAAAAATCATACAACGGTGTGATGTGGCTCAATTTTTTAAAAATATTTTTCTGTATTCCTGCCTTCAGTTAAGTCTACGCCTCAGTAACACAACCCAGCGGAAAGGCATTGTACAGAAGAGGCAGCATATAAGGCGTGATAAGGCCAATAACCTACAATTCATAATTCTGTTTCCTTTGTCCCCGTCCTCTCTCTCCGTCTCTCTCTCGGTTGCTTTTTCTCGGTTTGCTGCAGACAGTGTGACCTGCAGGACCACACTGGAAAACGCCATTACACAAACACCTCTCACAGATAAGGTCTCCGGCGGGAAACGGTGCAGACAGTGTTTCCTGGTGTTTCTCACACACAGGAGGCTCTGAGCTGGAGAACAGAGGGCAGAAATTCATATAAACGATTCTGTGAAAATGCAGTAACAGCAGCACTTGTCGGTTTCAGCTGATCTAAGGAGAAGAACTCCCATTTGCATAGTATTCACTGAAATGTCTATATGCACCTTTGTCCTTTGACTATAGTGTAAGTGCCTGAAAACATTTTGTATAAATAAATGACCATATCCAGTAGTGGAGAGAATAATAGAAGCCCTGTAGCAGAACTAAAATTATAGTTTGAAAAGGGTAGAAATAAATACTATATTAAAATGAACTCAGATTAAAAGTTAATTTACCCTTTTAGAAAAGAGAGTATTTTGGAAATAAACTTCTATGATTAACATCTAGGCCAGGACAGGGTTCTAAATGGATGAAAGTGGCACAACTGGAAGCCATAAAATAAAGTGCACAAGCAAAGTAAAACTAAATTACGCTTATCTTCTTTGCTGATTGACCCTTTACTGCAAATGGCTTTGCAGCTGTGCGTTTCCGATGCTTATGGAAAATTGAGAACATTTTTGCTTTAATGGATTTGAACTCAACTGTGGTGAAACACACAACTTCAGTTAAAAGGTTACTTAAGTGAAAAACAAAATTGCCAGCGGTCAAATGTTCAAATCCCTAAAGCTGCACTGTTCAGTACTGCTCAAATGACTGTGTCAGAAATGTAAATGTCACCCATAGTGATGAACCCACTGATAATTTTCAAGTGACTCTGCAGTTCATCGTAGTGTCTTTCACATTATTATGGTTTTGCAGCCTACAGCTTTACTGTTTTGGTTAGGGTTAAAAGTTGCAGGTTTAAAGTAAGTAAAATTTGCAGTATTACAGAGTGAAAATGCTCCTTTATGATGTGCCAGCTCTCATGGCAATGTAGACCTAGGTTGTATTGCTGTGTGTAGTTGTTTCCTGCATAGCTGTTGTAAGGTTACACAACAGGCTATTTTGTAATGAGTGCCGTCCGTAAGGTTGGCTCACCCAGAAGCTGCAGAATTACTCAAACACTGGTCACAAGAAGTAAATGTCAAAGCCATCAGTGGGAGTGTTATATGGGATGAATCCACACATTTAACAGTCCTTAGGATTTGGGCTATTATCAGCAACTGTTTTTTGCTAATGAGGGCAGTTGTTCAGAAGCATTAGGTGCTTTTCTCTCTTGGTTTACTGAGAGGTCTTGTTTGTGATGTCTGTAGATTTCTCTGTACAACCCTACAGATGGTTGACATTGTGGATATTGTACATCTACACTGTCCTTAAGGAGGGGAGGTCCTTTAAAACTGATGCAGCCAACATTCTAGGCTCCGTAGACAATGCTGAGGCGTCTTCTTACAGTGCGATGCGTGGACTCGAGTGGGACGGTCCTCACACTTGTTGATAAGCAGAACATGTTGCAGTTTTGACCAGCGGGGTTTCAGGGCATTTTTCCGCTGGCACTCTCTGGCAGGGCAGTGCTTTCAATAATTGAAAAATTATCACAAATTACACACCCTGCGTACGGCACTCCATCGCCTGTAAGCAGAGTCATCAGTGTAGAAAACAAGATCAAAGTTGGAAGGAAGAGTTTCTGAAGGGTCAGGATGAGGCTTGACATGAAATGACATCCATGCAGTTACGCCATCATCATGCAGTTACACCAACCTCCAATACTGTAGCTGGGTTAAGAAAAGAACATTTTTTCGACTGTAATGTGTAGAGCAGTGAGTGTTGGTACGTATTTTACTTTTACTGTCTCTAGTCACTGTCACATGCCTGCGTGTGCCTCGCTGGTAATCAGAGTGAGTGCATCGTGTGTGACTATGTCTCTGAGTAAAGAACCTAGAACAATATCATCAGATTAGTGCAAGTACAGCTGCAGTTATGGCTTTCAGACAAGGTGGAAGTCCTCTGTCTAATGGGTCCAGTCTGGAGGAAAAATAATCAAATCAATGGCATTAGAGAAGGAAGCCAACTTGACTGCAAATGAAACACTAACCATTACCGATACCTAGAATTTAAGTTGGAGCATTCAGTGTTTCACAGTCTTACTTAGTCACATTCATGATTTAAAGAAGAAGCTAAACTAGAAATTGTATGTTTACGATCAGACCATATCTTACCCATACTGTCGAAAACACTCATCTACATGAAAATTTTCTTAACCTAGCGATTGCATTTTATTTTCAGATACAAATAATAACTCCTCCAACATTTACTGCTCTACTTCCAAGACCCGACATAAGGCAGGAGTGCATCACTAGATCAATTTCACCTGCACTTATCACAGCACTGGCCTATAAAACTAGATCCAATATCACATCAGAGCAACAGGCTCTATTACATACCTCAAACAGACATATGAACACTAGATGACACCTGTGACCACTGATGTAACCCACATAAACCACTGACTCTCTCTACTACACCTTAGTCCTCTCCGTAGTGTCTGTAGCTGTTTGTCTCATTCTTTCGTTTCTGTGATTGTCTCTGTTTTATTTGTGTTGTAATGAGTTGGACCAATTTAACCTTTTATTTATCTTTAATTATTAATCTTTTCCTGTATAAAAATGGAGGAGTCATAGACGGGGTGGTTTTTTTTGTTTTTTTTTTAATTTGGTTGTTGCAAATCAAGCATTTCTCAGCTCAGTGGAAGGAATTCCCAATGCCTTCATCCCAGGAGGGGGCCTTTGACCAAGGTGTGAAGTCTCTCAGGGCTCCTCTGCCATTTTCTTCGCTCCGCCTGTATAGAGAGATACATAAAAAAAAAAAAAAAAAAACATTAACATTTTGAGCTATAGCCATTTATTTTCTCTGCCCAGATCACAATCTCTTTCTTCTTTTTAAGTAACTCAGGGTTTGGAAAGGAAAAAGACGACATAAATGACACATTCCACAACTATAACAGAGACACACATGAAGTTACAAATATCAATAAAACCTCATAACATATCAAACATCAACAAGAACCCAGAAAAAGCTTAAATCTTTTGATTTAATCGTTCATGTTTGCTTTGTTGCTTTTTATCTAAAACATTATGTCCTCTGTCTCTCTTTTTATTGCTCTGCTTTGTGTTATAGTCCTAGTTTGTTGCACTAACTTAACTCTGTGTTGTTATTCTTTTTTTCCATGTGTGTGTTTGTGCAATTAACTAGGCTTTAATTAACAGTAGGATTTTACAGCTAGCTCATTTCTTCCTAGTTTCTTTTACCATTTTTTTATTTGCTGTAAATGTTGTCTTTTCAACATTTATTTTCCTATAGGTTTTTAGGTTTTTTTTATCACATTTTTCTATTTTTTTTTTTTTTTACATTTTGAGTCACAAACAAATTTTATGCTCTCCTTACCAACTATCGTGTTGTATTTTACAGGATTGGTTACCTCATTCTCTCACGCCTTCCTCAGTACTTTCTCCTCTGACACACACACACGCACGCACGCACGCACACACACACACACACACACATGCACAAAATCACTCAGTTACATCAACATCAGTGAATGGTGACAATACTCAGAGCCTACAGGGTGTCTTATCAATGACTGAGTGTGGTTGGACGGGAGGAGATGTGATAATTGTCCCTTCTTCTATCTAGTACACTATCATAACCTAATTCTGAGAGATACCATCTCCTGGGAGGATTTTTTTCTGTCGTCACTCTGCTCCACATTCCCATTCAGCTGAACTGAAAGCTATATTTATCCTATTTTCCCCGTTAACATTTGGAGGATTTGTGATCATCATTCAACCTGAGATTTCCTGAGCAGCTCCCAATTAACCTGACTCCCCTCTCTCTTTGACCTCATCAGTGTGGCATTAAACTCACATGGTCACCAGGGCCCTGTGCCGTATCACAAAACTGTACAGACAGAATGAGACGCAGGGCATAAAAGTAAATGTGTGCCAAAACATGTTGCTGTATTCCTCGCATGAAGGAACATGTTGCATTTGTTCCTCAGTGTTCACAGTGAGTGCACATTTGTGTGTGTAAGGCGGTGCAATTGAGCTGAGCGAGGTCTTGAGGTAATTCAGCCTTCTCTTGACTTTATTCTTCAGTTTATCTAAATTCTGTCCAACCTCTGTCCACCTCTCTCGAGCGACCTCTGTCTCTGATGTGTTCAATCTCATTACTGTGTGTGTGTGTGTGTGTGTGTGTGTGTGTGTGTGTGTGTGTGTGTGTGTATGGTGTGTGTGTGTGTTTGTGTGTATGCTGTATGTGTGTCTGCAGATTGTAATGCATTAGCTTGCTCCTCCCAGCGGAGTGCCAGTCTAAACTAAGCAGCGTGATGATGATGCTCTCTGTGAGCTGACACAACCCATTTGGCCAGGAGGAGCTGATCTAAACCAGTGCTGCTCATTTACAGTATGGGAGGGGTGAGAGAGGGGGGAAGGGGGGGGGGTCTCTCTGTGTCTGCCACACCCTCTTGTCCATGTATTGGTGTGAGCAGCACTGGCAGAAATAGAAAGAGGTCACTGCTTGAGCATCGTCTGTTGAGCATTAAGTAAGGTGTAAGCGCACGTGATAGTTCTACAGGATATTGATTGTTCTTGCATGTAGGGACTCCAAATGTGTAATCTGACAGAAGATTATTTTAATGTTATTTGATCTAAGTCTTTTAAGAGTAACACATAAAGGTGAATATCACAACCTTGTGTATGGACATATTTGTGTTGTGATATCTATGTTAATGAGCTAATTGTCCTTATGATGACAAATACTTCAACCAGAGAACGTGGAAAATTACTGAACGACGTAACATGTCTTTCTTTTTGTTCCTATGTGTCACCAAACCTATGGTTCATCTGATAAGTGGCAATGATTGTTAAAACCAGCGCTATAAACTGACTGTTTGTCTAATGAGTCATATTAACACCCTGCCCAGCAAACTACAATCTTAATGGGGCAATATCACTTAGGAATCAAGATCAGTGGCCTTGGAACCAAGTTACACCACCATCATCCTCCATATCCCTCCTCTGTTAAAAGAACAAGATAAAGAAGGAGATGCAGAGAACAGAGGGTTTGGCTGGCCACAGCTCAGATAGGAAGGAAGCTTCCTATTAGCTCTGTTGAGATAAAATCCAGGTGGTGAAATTACTAAGGACTCTGGTAGTGTTTCATCTGCACAAGGAATTGGCGAGCCAATACAGCTCAGGACACTGTAGCATACTTGACTTACTGTGTCTTTTACTATTTCAAACCTGTGTGCATCAAGACGACACATGGAATAGGAGGAGGAGTGATATATTGCTTTACACATCTGCGAATTCCTAATATATTCCTGCTAAATTTCCTGTTAAGAACTATTATTTGGCATTAATTATGTTTAAAATAAAGACAGTGTAAGCTTAATCCAAACTTAAACCTACAGTCTTTTAGTGTGCACACATCAGGTCAACTGAACTAACATGAAAAAATGTACAGTCTGTCTGCAGGGAAGCATATAATTCACCATATATGAATATATAATATATAAGTTTCCAGTAATAAATGATGAATAAATATTTGATCTCAAACAAATTCATAAAATTAAACTTATTAGAATAACACAAAGCACACATATGATGCTTAACTTTCTAATTTTCTTAAGGTTATGTAACTGCTGTTACTGCAGTGACAAGCTTTCATAGTAGTCAACCATAACTGACCACACAATCAAATGTTAGACTTTATGAATAGTTCATAAACGTATCATGTGACATCTAATTTATTTCCAAAAAGAGCAGGCTGCAGTAATTTTAGCAAAACTAACCATAAGAGTATTTATTGACTAAACTAAACAACATTTTTTGTAATTTTACAAAAATCCCATATTATTGTGGCAATATATCGCACTGTCAAAAACACTGTTAATAATATGTTTAAAAATGTATAATTGGAAAAACAATATGACAAAGGAAAGATATATTTTGTCATGTTGCGTAACTTAAACTACACCTTTACATACATTTTCACAATGAATCCATGTTTTTAATCTGACTATAATTTTCTGGGTATTGATGTTTTTTGCACTTTTTTATTTTTACATTGCACATTAATCAAATGCTCACCAGAGATTCAGCAAATTCAACTTATAAAACTATGAAAAGAGTTTGAAGGACTGGTCTATTCAAAATGATTAAATATCAGTGCTTATCAGTTATTTTAAAAAAGAAAATCAATGAACACTTTGTAGGATTAAGAAAATACTGCCGTGGTGTCTCAGCTCAAAGGCTCCTGATAGCTATCGGCAGCTAGGCAAATTTAAGGTTTTCTTTCATGTTACTCAATGCATGACTTAATGCAGTGAATCAATCAATGTGCCTTGAATATCAATAAGACAACTTTGATGATATTAGTTTTGTTTTTACTGGCTGTCTTGTATGATGTACGCTTTAGTGATGACTGGATCTTGAAGTGCTTAAGAAAATGTATATGAATTTAAGACGGACTATGTGAACTGCAAACTGAAAAAAAAGTGGCGGAGGCTACAGCTATGACTCTTTCCAAGAAATCCTCATCTTAAAGGTGCCTTGTGGAATTTTCTTGTCAACAACATTTCTGTTAATAATAATAATAATGATAATAGTAATAATTTCTCTGTATGATTAACTGAACAACGGGTGAAAGACAGTAAATTAGTTAACACAAACTTACTCCTTTTTCAGCGGCACAGCAAATTATTTTTCCAACTTGTGGCTCTGCACATATATTGAACTGCACGACTTCGTATCCTGGATTAAAAGTGCCCCTAAATTCCCACTGCAGCCACCTTCACTGTGTGTGTGAATGGCTCCGGCATCTTTAAAGGCACAGCTGAACAACCCCACTTGAGTACAAATGACCAAATCACCGCACAACTGCTGCTTCATTGTGTTCATAATTGTAATCCCTTGGACCAATGAAAGGGGTGAACTATGCTGGTTAATTAAAACTGCAATCAAATTTACCCCTTAAACTGGCTGCAAAAAGGGACCTCATTCAATTAAATCATGCATCACTTTCCTTTCAATAACACGCAAACAAACAAGTGAGGGGGATGGAGTCGTGTAAATCCACGCGCTTGTTGATTGCCTTCTACAGCTGGGATTATTTTTAATTTGGTAAACAGTGGCTGAGGTGGCGCTTGAGGTGCTGTGGAGCAGAGTCCGGGGAGCAGAGCGGATTAAAGACCCTTCCAATGGCCTTCTATTGGCACTTGTCATGCACTTAATTTGATGCTGTAATTAACTTCTGAAATCTCAAGGCATTTCCAGCATGTGTGCACAGGATTCTTTGTAGATAAATGCCGAGCAGAGGCTGATAGGACGAAGTAGCTGACTGCTGCAGGAAGCATTTCCTGTTTATCTCTTCCCCACTACAAGAAAGATCATGATCCCAGAGCCCTCTGAAGGCCTAATGTTATACATCCACAATGTTAGCGTGTGTGTGTGTGCGTGCGTGTGTGTGTGTGTGTGTGTGTGTGTGTGTGTGTGTGTGTGCTCATGTGCATCTGTGTGAAAGTAATTATATTGATGGAATACCTTGTGTTTGCAATGTTTCCTTCCATTTAGAGCCTCACTTTGCACAGCAGATGTTGTCCACCTGCTACTTGGTATCTGCCTGCTTGACTGAGAGAATATAAAACAGTCAAGGACCTGCTTATAAGCAGTCAAGGGTATAAGGTATTTTTGTACTTACATACACAAACACACACATATACACACACCGAACACTGTGTCAACAAACAGAGCACATAGGCACGCCAAGGCACACACATCTAGACACACATACACACAGGTAAATCAGTTCATACAGAAATCCACAAGGGTTTAACAGAATGGGGAGCAGGCAACTTTTTCATGTGGGCCAGCCAATCACACGATAATTGCTTTGAAATTAAGTACCTTCTGTATTTGAATGCTAATTAACTCATGAAAGAAAATGCTCAATAAGTCATTAACAGACACCTAAAAGAAAACCTTTACCAAATGAGTGCTTTGAAAAATGTTAAGTTCTTAATTTTTAGGCACTAACTGCAGCTAGATTGTTTAAATGAGAGCAGGTAATGAATTACCATTGACCTTGATACACAGTCGATATATTCCTTGGAGAGCGATTCTGTAAATCTATGGCAGGGACTCCGGTGAACTGTTGAGATGTGAGCAAGTGTTCAGAGAACAGCTAGATAAATTGTTAGTGTTTGGTTTGTGCATGTTGATGTGTGTAAGAGAACGAGAGAGAAAAAGTCGCCTGCACAAGCAACTAAAAACATTAACACACTTAAGTCTGATGTAAGGTATTTTACATGAGTATTTCCTTCTAATGCTACTTGATATTTCTACACCACAACATCTCAGATCTGAATAGTACTTTTTTACTCCACTACGTTTCCGACTGAAGTTTTTGATTAAAGAAACATTATAAAACAAAATGTAGTGTGTCTCCTCAGTGGTACATACAATTTAAATAATATAAGATAAAACAAAAATAAACACACCGCAAAGCAGTGACTACCTGTGGCCCCTTGTTTCAGATGTCTATACGAAAGAGAAATGTCCCCTCTAGATTTCTCAGAATGCTTCATTTAAACAACTTTTCAAATACGTCCACAAAAAAAGCAAAGATTAAAGTCCAAAAATGTTTGTAAAGAAATTTTGTAGTGTAACTTGTTTCTTCTTCCTACCCCCTTAATCATCTCACAACCCTTCAGATTTATCTTGTGACCATTTGGAGGGGGCAGACTCTTCGGTCGAGGACTGGACCTAAACCGCTGCAGTAAAAGGCTGAATACAGATTGAAGCATCAGTATTAACAATCTAATGATGTCATATACATAATATATTTGTCAAAGGGAACATTGGAGAGTGAGTAGCCGTAGTTTTGATAATGTAAGTACATTTTGCTAATACTACGCAGACCTTTTACTTGTAACAGAGTTACAGTTAACACTGTAAAGGACTGTACTGTAAAGGAGTTTTTCCTCCACCATTGTGAGATACAGTTCTACCACTAAAATACTGAAAGAGAGATTTGTTTTATTTTATTTGAATCGACAGTGTTTTCAAGTACAGCAGTTTTGCCTCGGTTCATGAGTGTGTGTGTGGCCGTGTGTGTGGCTATGTGTTTAAGATGACCGTTATGTCCCCTCCTGACGTTCTTTGGCCTAGTCATTAACCTGGGATTAGCCTGGCAGAGATGGAAGTCAAGGGTCAGGGAGTAAGTGAGTCGCCCTGCTGCACAGTCTGGTTTCCGAGACCTGAATTGAAATGTAGTGCTTCCCTCTTATATGTATGTGGATAAATGAAAAAAAAAAAAAAAATCTCCTTTCGTCAAGGGTATTTGTGTAAATGTGTGTTTGTGCAGACGTGCATCATCTACCATCCATTCAAGGATTTGATATGTGCTTGAATGGATGGTAGAAGTTGTTCGGTTGAAGTTGTGTTTAGTCCTTGTGGCATTTATTTTTGTGATGCTCATAAACGTACATGCTTAAAATGTGCTGAGAGTTCCACAACAAGCTCGAAGTTTAAAGAGAGTTATGGCTATTTGGCCGCTGTGAAGATATGGGAGTTGAGGGGGGTTAGGCGTTTGGCTGAAGCTTCTGAAGGGGGCAGAATTTGTTTTATGAGGGTAATTGATGCTTTGCTGCAGGAGAAGAGGGCAAAGCAGGCATGAAATTGTGCAGGGGATCAGATCCGTATCAGAGCATACGGGAGAGCTGAGGGAGAACAACGGAGCCTGGCAGCCTGGGGTGGCTGGATTAGGGTGCCGCTCAGCACTGAGGTACAGTTAAGAGCCAATTTTATTCTCTAGCAACCCAATCAGTGGAAAAGCCCTGTATCCTATTAGAGTCAAGTTTAGGGAGGAGAAGCAGAGCTGCTGGAGAACAGCCATTAAGACATTCATATAGCCATCAGAACAGAGAGGAGGAAAGTCACTGAGAATGGAGAGAAAGATGGAATAAACTAAAAAAATATATATATTTTGAAGAAGCAACTAAATTCTACTACAAGAGCATTCGGAAGCTTGATATCTTGAAACTAAAGGAGGTAGTGAAAGTGATAACATCATGCCAACATTCACAGGGTCATCCAGCACTAAAGGCCAAGAAAATGAAGATCTGAGCAGGGGGTTGGTTGGTCATTTTACACCTGAATAACCAGCTGATCTCTTTTTTGTGCCCAGGTTTACACCATATGAACACTGAGCAGGGTCATCGGTCCAATTCCCTCTGTGTATTCTTGTAGCGGTGCAGTGTTATTGTGTTTGCAGGCAGCATGGAACTGAGCGTTGACAAATGCATAGAGGGCACAGCTCATCAGGATTCCCAAGCTGTCCTGTCTGTGAATAAGAAGAGGGAATTGGCTGTCAATCCCTAATTAATAAACTCTGCTCCTCTCCCCCCACTCTGTCTGATCAATAACCACTGTGCACTGCCTCAGATGGAAGCCATTCAGATTTATCTGCTAATATCCTGGGTGATAGCCAGAGCTAGACTGGAGATGACAGTAGGCTCAAAGCCCATTACCTCCTTATTTACTGTTTTAAATTCTGCTGTAGTCACAGCCAGTTGCTGTCTCTAGAGTAACAAATAGGGGAAAATCTCTTCTCTTTTCCTGGGACAAGTCAAGGACAAAGCAGATGGAAAACATATGAGTGTCTCTTCATTTTAGCTTGTTTTCTGGGCAGGAATATGTTTGTAAACACATGCTCGTACGCAGATGTAGACATTTTTTTTTCAATATATTTAACATAATGTTCGCGAGTTTAAGCTGCTGATCTGCTTTCCATATGTGGCAGAGATTTTTATGGTGATCAATTCACACCCCGTTTCCTTTTTATTTATTTATTTATTTATTTTTTACAACTTGAAATCAATGCCCCATCTCCTCTAAAAATGACAACCCATTTGAAAACAGGCTGGTTAATTTCTAAATCCTCATCCCGTTATAAATCCTGTTGTTTCCTTCCCTTTATCTTCAGCTCTGTCAGCACCAGTCGGTCTCCACATCCTGTTCATCCGTCTGCCAGGTTTGACAGTGGGACAGATATTTCCGTTATTCACAGTGATCTACAGTCGATGAATAAAATCAGGCGTGCACCTCGCACAAGTACAAGCTCAGAAACACAGATGGAAAGCCTCACGCTTAATAGCGGCACCAGATCTGACAACAATGTCTACTCTGGTGTCATATAGAGGGATTGAGGATGGATTAATGAGTCCTAGCCTTCGCTCTCAGGTCCAGTGTTTATTTGGATTAAGAGAATTACTTCCTGGTTGCACCATATTCAGAACATAATTCAGTGTAATTCTCTTTGTGTTAATGTCACAATTAAAAACTCATGAACGTGTTTAAACTTTTTATTTATTTTTGTCTGTAGTCCTATTTTTTTGTGCTGTGGTAGCAAAACTGCAGATGTGGTTTTATGCTTTGTGTTCTGATTAAAGGGCCATTCCACCCATTTTACACGAGGCTCAGTTTACTCAACATGAGGAGTGCTACTCAGCCTGTGACAACAGATGTCAAATGTCATCTGTGACTCTGGGGGGAGAAAAAATAACCCTGAGGTTGTAATGAAATAAAAGATGCTCTTGAGCTGCATTATGGGAAATGTAGGACCCAGTGCTTTTAGAGCTTTACCATTCTTGTTAAAATCTGTCTCTTGTGAGTCCTCCAGCTTTATGAAATGGCAATACTAAATCACAGGAGGGAAAGGGGAAATTTCCGTGTCATTTCACATAACCAATTCTAATTTTCTCCTTCATTCCTATTGGTCATAACAACACGTACTCACCAAGATATTTGGTAAAGGTTAGACAAGGTAAGAAACATGACATCAAATGGTTTAACCGGTTTTAAACAAAGGCCCAGGTGAACCATTTGACAGGTTAGAAAGAAAATGGAGAGAAAAGAGGCAAACACTAAAATTACCACCCGAACTGTCCATTGTAAAGATCTGTCACAGTTTACAGAATGACCTCCAGGTTCAACTTTGACCTACCATTTTAGTCGTCGTTTCTTTTCAGTTTTCTTTTACAGTGAGGAAATACCACTGACATTGTTGAGACAATGACTTCTGGTTTTACCTCCAAATAAAACGGTTTAGATAATCTTGCTTAACCTTGTTTACAGCTGATCAGATCATCTTACTGCTTTGTGGTTTTTTTGTTACTTGCCTTTCTTTCATTTCCTTGGACTACATTGCAGCAATGGCATCATGTTCTCGGATCTCAGCAACAGACATTTTTCACGGCAGATATTTTCACTTGTGGTGGCAGGAAAAGTGCTGGCGGAACTAATAACATTAATGATGCTCAGTTCCATTAAATGTCTCACTAAATCATTCCAGTGACCAAGCATCTGCAATAGCAAGACCCTTAGACTGCTAATCTGCAGTCGATATTAATGTTATTGATTTCACCTGAGCTTTTTCTGCTGTTACATGTCAAAATGTCTACTGAGGAAAAGGTGCATTACTTTGCTGAGTACAATGTTATCATAACTGATAGGAATAATGCTCAAAACTATAGATAAAACAAAGTTGCAATAACACTTTCCTTTATGGATAAACTTTAAGCACTCTGACACAATCAATATTCTTGTTCAGTGGAGTTGAACTGAATTATCACAGCATCCGCGGAGGGATTTGAATTCAAGGTGTGCCTTTGTTTATACTCTATCTCCCAATTTCAGTGGTAAACTTGTTGTTAGTGACATCCTGCAGAGCTAGCTTTACTTGATGTTATCCCTGCTGATCACTTGGGGATGATTACAGAGACCAGTCTGCAATACGACAGCGTCGGCACACAAATTCGGAGTGTGAGGGGAGGGTTTGAGGCACCCACCAGGAGGTATATGCTCAGGGGTGACACATTGGTGCCCCCAACAACCTTTCACATTGTTGTTGCAATGTTGAAATGAAACTATCTGCTGGATCACAGCCTTGTCAGGACCTGGAGATTATTTTGCATCTGCTTACAAAGCTGAGTGAAATTTTGGGAGAGTGTGTGTTGTTTGAAGTGGTCACTCGTATGTGTATTTAATCACTGATAAAGGCTGCTGAGAAATTGCAACATGCAAAGTGCATATGCTATAAACATATTTTCTAAATTAGATGATCTCTTGGGGTTAAAAGCACACACATACACACACATACACATAGAAACGCACATTCACCCACACACGCGCACACACACACACACACACACACACACACACACACACACACACACATAGGTCCATTAATCTGCTTTTTGATTCAGGTCTTAATCTCCTGTCTGCTACTCCACTGGCAGGTTCCGCCTCCCAGCTTAGTAGTAACAAAGAGGCTGGAGATTTGAGAAGAGGCTCAAACAGGCAGCATGCATCATAAAACCTGTTTATCTCTGTTGTAACCTTGGTACCCGTGCACATGTGAACAGGGACAGGTGTTTAAAGCATGGAACGTGTGTGGTTTGGTGGTAAATTACAACCAGAAAACGTTTGTGATATTCTGAAGCCCAGAGTTTCTCATCATGAGTACCGTTTGTCTCCAAGTCATATAGTGAACAACCAAATATCCTCAGGTTTTTGAAGTTATAATATACAAAACTTGTGGCTAGAGTTGATTTATTGCATGCTGGACTTTGTAGTAATAACGGAATGAACCAGAATTTGATGTTGATCCACAATGTAAAAGCCTGATGATTTGCTACTAATAACCATGGAAGGATTGCCGAAGCCTGTGTACTTGTGTGCAGATGTCTTGATTACCGAGCCATTAGATTAATTGAGATAAGCTTTACCATGCTGCTCATAGATCCTGAATATCCACTGCACAAATAATCAGCGCTTAGCAGTGCAAGGTTAATACAACAGTCTGCAGAGGCTGGCGAAAGCAGACAGCCCAGCAGTCCAGAGGCAACTCCAGAGGTGAAAGAAGACACCCGCCATAAAATCTGTGGCGAATCATGTCTGCAGCCTCATGGGACCAGCGGACCATGTCCCGGCACTGATAGTTTGACAGATGATACATCACCATCAACTGCAAGATCTATTGTTATGACAGCAGGAAAGATGGTATCATAGTGCAGCAATATCCACAATCTGACAAACACAAACACACAGATATGCACAAACACACACGCACGCACACACACAAGTGCATGCTGTAAAAGCAAATAAAAAACAAGCTATAGAAAAAAAATAATACATTTTTCTCCCCATAAAAATTGTATCTGGCAGATCGGAGATTAAATATGTTTTTATTATTGTTTAAAAGTATAATAAGTCATAGTTTGCAAGACAGATTTCTATCATTATTGAAGTACTGTGCATTTGCCACTAGATGTCTCACTCTATGCTTGTTTTTAGGCCACACACACACACACACACACACACACACACACACACACACACACACACACACACACACTAGTACACACAGACACACACACACTGGTGCACACACAGTCACATGCAGGGTGCACATGGTGTGTTTAATATGACCAGCCTAGCTACTCTCCACATGTGTTGCCGTCTCCTCTGGGAGGACAGGAAAGCATCTGCCTCCCTCTGTCTGTCTAACACATTTCTGGGAAAATAGCCCAAACCTGCGGCTCAGGAGGAGGGAGACAACACACACACACACACACACACACACACACACACACACACACACACACACACACACACACACACACACACACACACACACACACACACATACATATACACATATACTGTATGTACACAAACAGACATACACCTACATGTCTGAACAAAAACAACAATAATTTGTGCAAATGCATGTTTGTGCCCTAATTTTCATTGTTAGATGGAAGTACATGGATATAATGCTGCTTATCTCGACATGCTGAGAATGATGTTATAGTAATACTGATTACAATAACAATTGATGCGACACTTTTGTAAGCCTGGGATGAAATAACCATATAAACAAACCATTAGCTGTAATAAGAAAAGACTTACACTACTGGCTTCATTAGGTGCTCAGAAGGAGCATCCCCAGTAAGAGCCCAGCTCTATTTTACCTGGTTGGTTAGTTTTTCTGTTTGCAGCGTTTTGTTTTTTTCACTGTGGTGTGCTGTGGGGAATATGTGCCCTTTGGACCATGGAGAACCCTGCATCAAGGAAATACGTGTATGCGCTTTTAGAGCAGGCAGTATGGTAAAGACCATGCAAGCATGAAGCCAGGTTGATACTCTTTACTTCCAGGAGGAAGCTTGGTGAATAATGGAAGAATTAATGCATTTTTGTTCAAGGACTGGGACTGCGCTGCAACAGTGCTGTTGCGTCAACATTAGTGCTGAAGCAATTAGTCAGTCAACTGATTGACAGAAAATAAACTGAAAAAAAAGTAAATATTTGATAATTTTTTAAAATTATTATTATTTATCAAGCCATGTTGACAAACATTCAATGTTTGCAATCTCGCAATATGAACAGTTGCCCCTTTTTATTTCATTGCAAATTTAAAAACTCTTGGTTTTTTTGCACTGTGAATTGATCAAATCAAGGAATTTGGAGATGTCACCTTAAGCGCTGGGAAATTGTGATGGACATTTTTTACATTTTAAAGACTAAATAATTGATAAGAGAATCAAAAAAACTGCCAACAGATAATGATAATAATCATCGTCGTTGCAGCCCCAGTCAACATACAAGTGGCAGCCAATGTCAACACAATGTCAACGCAGAATTTTATAATAATACACTTTTAAAACGATCTTACCTTATGAGTCTAGTGCAATATTGCTGTATTATTGATCGTTATTTGGCATGTCATAACACCGGTGAAACAGAAAGCTTTGGAGCGTGATAAATGTCCTGCCTAACAGGAAGCTGATTGGATAAGATCTGAAGCAGCCATTAACCAATCCATTCCCTTTAGCTGAATGGTTTATATGGTAAAAGAACAATATTTTTGGTATTAACATTTAGCCAAATGGCTCTTGTAATGACGAAATAACCGAGAACTCCTCAGGTGTCCGGAAAACACGACTCTCACCTCTGTCTGTTGAATGGTAGTAGCTCATTGTTTGCTAACACACTGGCACATATGTATTTTAGCTTGTTTTGAAGCTTCTGTCCCCCCAGTCAAGTAATCGTGCTCTGGGTTAATATGCCAAATCCAACAATATCAAAAACACTCTAATATGAAAACAGACAAACTGCAGTGACAGGGATGAGCAGTGACCACAATTTGAAACAAACTTATCATGAACGGCATCATTAGAAACTCAAGTTGAGACAGTATTACATGGTATTTTCATTGTAGGGCTGCAACTAATGATTGTTGATTAATCCGTTGATTATTTGATTTGATTATTGATCATTTAATAATGTTGTTTCTCAGGGATAATGTCTTTAATTTGATTGTTTTCTCCAACCACCTCAGTGATCATTTTAGATTTTCTCAGTGTGGTGTGTGTGTTTCAGTGATTACTCTTATACAAGAAAGGCAGCAAATCCCCACAATTGAGAATATCGAACTAGAGAATTGTTAAACAGAATTGCTTAAATGATCTTGAGTTTTTTCATCTCTGTTTTATTGTATCATTGGCCAACAAGGGACAGATGTTGCAGACTAGCTTAGTCTATTAACGCTGTGATATGTGGTATTGGTCTATGTTATGCACTTGGCCTTATAAAGATAAACTATTCATAAACCAGTCAACCATCAGGTATGTATCCGATACATTACATACTTTCTACGTAAAAGTGAAACTCTTTTTTCATTGATTGTTTATCTTTAAATGGGTAATCAAATGGAAAAAAAACCTATTAAACAGCTCAAGAGTGATGCAGGTGTGAACCATCCCATTTAAGCCCAAAGCTCCAACTGTACATCCTGAGAAGGTTAGCTGTTGTCGTGCAAGGTGATGTGACGTATTAGAGGCTTTCAGTCTTGGTCCTGCCTCCTACTGCAGACCATCTATTTCCTCATGAATTCTCACTCACTGTCTCTGGTTGTAAAATCTGCCAGTTTGAGTACAGCTGTGTGTTTATGTGTCTGTCAGAGTGTGACTGTGGAGAATAAGCTCCAGAATGTGTGTTATCTATTAATTCCTTCATTAAGCCCTTATCGCCAGTTTTAATGCCAATTAAGATGCGCTTTAATGTGACGGCAGGGCGGGCAAGCGACTATGCACTTCTCACTCCACAGTGACAAGAGAAGAGGAGTAGACCACGTTCAGTCAGGACCACCCGCTCTCCTTATCAAACCACTAAAGGCGCCACAGGCCTGTTAGTTTTGCCTCTTTAACACTGACACTGTTTAATGTGCTCTATATGCCGACACCGAGTCCTTCTCTCACTGCCGACGTATTGAAGGCCAATTTGATGTCGGCATATCACTGTGGAGCAGCTTGAAGTAACTCCCCATTTCATTTTCACCCAAATTTAATCCTCTTCAAATCGCTTTATTTCATCTGATTTTTGAAACAATATGATTGCTACAAAGGCGTTTGGGGGAAAAAAAAAGAGGTTTCCTGAATCCCGCTAGTAGATGAAAATCATTGTGTGGGGCAGGATTCACATGCTTCGCTGCATGGTGTAGGACACGTAGAGGTCATAGCTTTCTCTGACTGTGGGTGAGCAATGTTCTGCTGTATTTACTCACCGGAAAGAGACCACATACATATATGTACACACAAACACACACACACACACATACATACATATACATATATATATATATGGATAGATGCATACATAAAGAAAGGTGCCTTGGCTTTACCTACCATATGGAGCAAGCCAGAACTTTTGCAAACAGTCAGGGTCACAATGAACAGTTTTGTTTGAATTATAATTAGATAGCATTGACAGATCTGCAATATGCAGACTAAGCAGATGGCTCATGGACAGTGAGGAGAGGCGGGGGTGTGTTGTGGGCCGATGGGCTACAGGTCTTGTGTTATAGCAGCTGGCTGACGACTCTGGAATGCTGCGTGTCAGCAGCAAGAGAAAAATAGAGTGACTGACGTGGAGTGACAAAAAGAAAGAGACTGACAGAGAATGATGAGTACGGCTCGAAGTAACAATTAATTTCACTATCAGTTAATTTGCTGATTATTTTCTTGATTAATTAGTTAATTAATTTGTCAGTAAAATGTCAGAATAGTGTATAATGCCCGTTATCATTTCTCTGAGCTGAAGGTAACATTTAAATTGATTGTTTAGTCTTACCAATAGTTGCAAAAACAAGGACATTCCCTTTACCGTCATATGACTCAATGATTGATCATCAAAATTCAGCTAATCGGTTAATGAACTAATCATCTAATAATGAAGGGATAAACTGGATGAATCACTGGTTAAAATGAGAAGGTGAGGATGATTATTGTCGAAATCTTTTGATACGTGTCGATAAGACAGCTGGGTTGGTAGTGATACAGAAATAATACGCACGTTTTTCCACAAAACAAAAGAAGCCAACGTTCTTAAGTTCTAACAAGCAGCTCTACAAGCACGTGCCCTAAATAAAGTAGTCTAAAACTGGCAAAATTATGATTTAAATGAGTAAATATCTGAGCAAAGAATAAATAAACTAGTTTGTAAAGGCCCTGATGGAAGAGTGCTACTATACCGTCGGTATACCATGCTGATGCAAACCTTGAGTCTAGAATATGTCAGATTGACCTTGTCATGAAAATCATAAACCAAACTGGACTATAGTAAGACCTTCTTTCAGCATGTTGCTTCCTCTCCTCTCTCCTCTCCCTGTGTGGCACTGATGTCTCTTTCCTCCCCTCTATTTTCCACTCTCTATCCTTCTCAATCCAGGCTTTGATGTATGCATGAAGGAGGATTTCCTGAAGACCAAAGAGGCCATTACCCAGGGGCCATTAGGCCTCTAGTAGAGCATGTCAATGAGTGCTGAGTCTTGCTCTGTTTTCACATGCAGCCACTTGTGTATGTGGGTGAGCTAGGCGGGGGATTCCCTGGAGGTGATAAAATGTAGCCTTAAATGTATATATCTCTCTCCTAAATGTCTGTATTTTTAACAGAATAGCACTGTTTGTGTGCCCCGCTGTAACACTTGATATAGTGGTTGTTTTCGAACTGTTGCACGTGAGGAGGTTGGGTCATTAATCGGCGCTGTTGTTCTTTCATGCAGACTAAGAGCGAGCGGAGTGAGTCATCATCATCAGGATGAAACGCTCTGACATTTGAGCATGAAAGTCCCAGAGAGCCTTGCGGCCCAACATCGCTGGGTATGTTTGTATTTTACAGTAAAGGAGGTACACAGAGCACTGTGGTCTGAAGGAGATATTTGGTGTTGATAGTAGAAAAGCGTTAAGGTCATGTAGGTAATAGACACATTACAGAGCTGTGCAAATAATGAGGGATGTGGGGTTTACAAATATTTATGTAAACAAGACGGTCTTTGTGTTATTTAGATGGGATCTTTCTGTTCTGGTGAGTGGATGAAACTAAAATGGGATGATAAGCTGCGAGGTGAGCAGGGAGTAAGCTGAAAAGGACACAGAGGGAAGATAACCTTGATTGCTGGAATCACTCTGCCGATCTCTTCTGTATATCCTTCTAGAGGACAAAGGCACACCGAGTCTTCTCTCCTGTGGTTAAAAAAAAAAAATGCCCTCAAAGAAAGTGTGTGGTAAATGAGTGACAGTATATCATGCTCCTGTTTTTACAGAGAGCACTTGAGAGAATCATTGAAGTTTGCAGAGAGTGTCGGGAGTCTCTCTCAAGGGCAGCTGGCTCTATCATCTGCGGTGAATGCGACGTGTAGTCCCTCTCTAATCAGAAATATAAAATCTTAGCATTCAGCATGCTGACTAGACTAGGTTTTACAGAATGTGAAGCCTCACTTTTCTGTCCAGCGCAGCAGAACATCAGCATACAGGCCGCAGAAAGAGACAGAGGAGGAGGTGAAGGAGGGAGAGAAAGATGGATAAGGTGGAGGAAAAGGAAGATAAGCAGCCAGTGTGTGTGTGTGTTTATGTGTCTAGATGTGTGGGGTGTGCTTTTACTGGTGACTTCCCCGAGGCCTGGAGACAGGAGAAACAAGGAGTGATTAATTCTACTCCAACCTACTTGGCCTCCGTCTGGGGGAGCAGTCCCCAGAAAGGAGGCTGTCGCCTTCCGCTCTACTCGCTGGATCAATAACAGATTGGCAGGTCAGTCTCTTCAGGAGAGACTGTACAGCCAATGAGAGAGACTCTGAGAAGCAGCGAACCCGCCTCTTGTCTGCCTTTGTCACCGTTTGGAGGATCAGCAGAGCTTGAGGTCATTGATCTGTGTGTTTTTACTGAGCGGATCCCTTAGCTGGCTTGATCGATCTGCTCTAATAAAGAGTGGATTCTCTATAAGCATCGTAGCGTGTTCAATGAGATCCAAGGCCCCAGGGTGGCAATCACCTCTTTTATCTGCCACTCTTCTGCCCACCACCACCACACACACACACACACACACACGTATATACAGGCAGATTAAATTTAATTTGCATTTAAGGTTCTGGTGTGACGAAGTCGAGTGTGACAAGGCCATACATCAGAAATTATTGCTTAAATTAGTTACCAATCGTCTCTATGTCCCAGCAACTGCTGAACACCCAGAGGCATTCTGTTCATCCAGAGAGACATCCCTACCCCCTGATGTTTTGTTTGCACAAAGAAATGCCTTCTCTACTCTGTACAGCTCTCTCTGTTAGAGAAAACCACATATTAGTGCATTAATTCAAATTTAGATGTGCATTAGTTTTTCTTTCTGTTGGCCCCATTTAGATAAGTTTGCTTAATGTATGTTAGAATGGAGGGAGAAGAGAAGGGGTGGCTGTGAGTCAGCAGAAATGTTTAGTGTGAGTCAGCCAGCCCACATCGCTCCAGCAGTATCTGTTTGTTGTTATCATTAATGTCATCATGGGATGTATGGTACAGTAAATTAATGTGCAAGAGTAGCCATCAATTAAGATTATTTTTCTCTGCACAGGGAATAATAATAAATCAAAACACGTCTGTCTCCTGCTTCTCTGCCACAGATTTGTTTGGAGAGGTGGATGAGAGGGAGTCACTTGCTCAATACGTCTCAAAAATTAGTAGCTCTGGGGAATAAGCAGATTTTTTTTTTTTTTTTGCATTTCCTGAGGAACGAGCCTAGACATTTTTCCTGACTGAATGATCCGTGACGTCTGTGTACATAAGCAGAGGTACTGCTGCTGTAGCTCTTCATCCCTGCCATCAGGTGGGTTTTTCCTCCCCTGCTGAGGTCTATGCCCTGCAGTGTGTCCTTTTTACCAAAACAGCCCCCGTCTTCCCCGCCAGTGAGGAGACAGAAATGCTGTGCAGCAACCCTGCTGACTGCTGTGTGGCTTTCTGTAGCAGAGCACCTGCGTGTCCCCTGCTGACTGACTGAGCCAAGGACAACACAGCCACAAGACCGGCTGTCTCTCCCCAAGCCTACCTGGCAAATGGGCTGAGAGACGTTAGACTCGCCCAGGAGCAGCCGAAGGGACCAAGCGTCGTAAACCCGGGCTTTTCCCCTGTTCCGTGTTAGTAAAGGACCGTGTTGCCTGTTTGTAATATTGAGGACGGAGACACACCTGGAACAAATTATGTAAAAGGCTATAAATCTTTATTGTGTGTTCTCTATTGCATGCACAAACGTAAAAAATGTGTTTTGCTTAGGTGCAAATGTGTCACACCTCCTGTGCCCTCCAGCTGAAACGGGAAGATCAGAGAACAAACAGCAGTGCACGAAAAGGTAATAAGACAGGTACACACACACACACACACACACACACACACACACACACACACACACACACACACACACAGCTGATGGAGAGAGATACTTTCTGGGGGTTTAACTTCATGCTGAATTAGATTTACTCTGAGGTTTCAGTGCATCTTTCCTTCTTGTTTACCGTTAAAATGAGCAGTATCTGACATACTATGTCCAGAGGAAACTTGCTCCCCTGAAATCTACCTTATTAGCAAGCTAATGATTATTTAGAGGCTTCCAGTTATGAGAAACAAGGAGACATGCCCTGCCTCCCCTGTAAAGTTAAATTTCAAACACTTGTAAGCCCCCCTCACCTAAATAGCTGGAGACAGCATGAAACAATAGCTAGGTATCTCCAAAATGAGTTTATTAATTCTCCTTGCATTCATTTAAATGTTCATCCACTGGACCAGATGCGCTAATAAGTAGTAGAACAAATGTAGTTGGAGAGCAGCCCCAAGGTGATTGCTGAATGTTTACACTCCAGTTAATACACCCCCCAACCCCCACCCCCACCCCCCCACAGCCCGGAGTCATGCCTCTAATTACTAAAATAAAGCCTTGATTTCTGCTCATACTCCCGAGTTTGGGGAGGACACAGTGCATGGAGAGTGGATATGAGGAGAAAGAGGAGGTGGCCTGATGCGCGCCCCCGTCTGTCGCACAGGAATAGGCTGTTTGAATGGAGGAAGGACCGCTTGTGCCAACAGCTGAGTCAAATGCCACAGATAGACTGAATGAATACAGGAAGTCCAGCGATTGAACCTTCAAAATAAAATGATTTCGTGTAACAAAATAAAAACGCTCGACCTTAATGCTCGAATGTTGTGCCAAAATATACCTATTTTCCAACAGCAAACATTTTTTTTCAAGTTGCCCTGGTGTTGTGTGTGTACGTATAACAAATGCACTACCTCGGGCCAATTAAGGCTGTTGTCATGTTGGAGCACTGCTCTCACGTGAAGGCATTTTACTAAGAGTACTAGTGATTTCGAACAAATGTGTGCCTGGTACTCGTCACATTAGTGCTATGTATTGCCCTAAAAACGAAACATGGTTTTATTTTGAAAATCTGGGTGGGAACACTCTATTGTTGTCGTGGTGAGCTTTACTCTGTATGGTTGTTACATTGGAGAGAGTGGGAGAGAAAAGGAGCAAATGTGCGCGGCGGCGGAGAGGGAGGGAGGACAGCGAGTGCGCAAATAGGCAGCCAGGCACATCAGCAGCAGCGGCAGAGCATCTTCCTGATCCTGATCTCCCGTGTCTTCAGCTTCCAGTCCTCTGTGTGCGTCTCTGATTGAGATTTCACTGCCCGGCTGAAGTGTCCAGAAGCCTCCGCCAACCATCACCTCCCACCACACACTTTCTCTGGAGCTCGGTTATTCTTAGCTCAGCTGCGAGAGACTGTCCTTCCGGTCCTTCTCTTATTTATCCCAGTTTCTTGAATATTTAATGGAAAATGGCGATCTGCGCGCAGTCGTACGGTATTTTCTGCCTCTTCACAATTCAAACTGTACTTATCATATGCGTCTCCACGCCGACAGACGGGACCCATCTCTTCCCCCAGCACTACACGTAAGTACCCTGCACTGTTTTGGGGGGGATAAAGCGGGGTGCGGAGCGCGGAACTAGGACAGGTGGCCCCGACAAGCCTGCACATGCAGCGCCGTTTACCTTGGTGCGAGGGGAGCTGCTGTCCCTGATGTTCAAACACAGACGCAGCTTCCGTCTCTGGCGCTGCGTTATGAATCTCGCTCTCTCAGAGCCCATGTTGTTGTTTCTGTTGTTGTGGGCAGTGGCATTTAATACCCACAGCCTTGTTCAATTTGTCATCGTCAACATGGGAACAGGCTACAGGGAGCACGCACAGGTGCCACAGGCGAATAACCCAACCGAGCAATAATTTATTAGAACATCCACGGGGATGAAAATGAAATAATAATAGTCGGTGTGTTGTTTTCCTGTCACGGCATGGGGGGAGAATAGCCTATCCCATTTACGCATGATGGATAGGCTGAGCTATAACGAGGCTAGTCTTAAAAGTCCTCCAGTGGATAGTGCACACGCACCGTGGAAATAATCATGTCTGTCCCACAGCAGGACACACTGGTGTTTGTAACCGGATGACTTTGATTTAGAGAACAAAACAATTAGTTAATCCCACAGGAGCGCCAGTTCTTTAAACCTCGAAGCCCCTGCACCTCAGCTCGATTCTCACCCAAACTACAAAACTACTCGCCCAGACTCTTTTCAGTAACAAACGCAGCAACATGGCTTCCAGAATAGACTCCTGCTCATTGTTGCAGTAAGCAAAAACAACAAGTTTTTGTCTGTTTGAAATGTAGACGCACTTGAGGCCGGTGCCACAGTGACCCGCAGGCACAGACAGAGGCTGAGCATCCAGCTGTGTGTAGACCAACAAAACTATTTTTTGGACTTTTTTTTTTTAGCGTACACCTGTTGGGAAATGGTTTTGCAATAATATTTGAGTTGAAAGCATAATTTCTTCTCTTAATGTGAACGGTGTAACGGTTTCACCTTGAATGACACACACAGGAGGCTGAAACATAATGTCTGCAGCAACAATTCACCACCTGTGCGTTGTCGAACGGTTCAACACAAGACTGACAACAGTTAACCAAAAATGACCCTTTTCTTTTTAAGTGAACGTCGCTTCATTTAAAATCATAGTTCAGATTTTATAGTTTAGTAACAAAACTCTCCTGTAACCAGAGTGCAACAGTTCCTCACCCAAGTCTGTGAAGTAGCCCATGCTTCAAATGTTATTGTCGCCCTGTTCATGATGATCATGTCGTGATGATCTGATGTGAACACTAAGTGTAGCCCCTAGTGATGATTAGTCAGTCAGGTTCACCAGAAGTGACAAGAATCTCAATGATTCCTCTCTGATGCATCCGCTGGATAATCTCTGTGAAATCTTTGGAGCTTTATTATTCCGGATGGCCAAGGTGACTTTCAAATGAAAATCAGTTATCCTTTTTATTACTGCTACTGACTTAAACCCACAATTAGCTGCCTCACTGATTTGATTGAGCACCATAAAGAGAAGGCCCGTAGATCATTTCTCTTACATTTGAATTGCTTTGTGCAAACAAATTCACATGGATGTTTAAATTATATGTACTGCGTTTGAATATCTGTTGTATAATCTACACTTGTTGTAAATTATGAAATGCTATATTTATAAATGTGATAGCAATATCCTCTTTACTCTTCCCTTCAAATATGCTTTGTTTTTTCAAAAGTACATAGGTTATTCTAGCTCTACTAGATTACGGTCACCATAGTAGTGACATAATGTTAATCTCATGACTTGCCATTATTATCAGTGTTCTTGTGAGAGCAGATAAAAATAAGATAAAGTCCAGGTCTTGTCATATATTTTGTGAGTATTATATCTGGTCCTCTCTTGGGTTTTAAAAACTGGGTTTTGTGTCACCCACATCTCTGTGCTATTTGCTAGAATTCGACTGTTCATTTAAGTGCATGGGGAGCTGCTGTGGCTGTCACACACACACACACACACACACACACACACACACACACACAGTGCTTGTGTATGCTGACGGTCTAAGTGCCTATAGCCGAGGAAGTGTGTCCGTAAGAAAGGGCAGAGTGTCCTCTAGTCCATTTTTACAGCAGTGCCACAAAAATGTACCTTTCCTACACCTCACCATCTGGCAGCCTGGTCAGATTTCTATGTAGTTAGTGTATCCGTGTTGTTCATGAATTGTGTGTGTGTGTGTGTGTGTGTGTGTGTGTGTGTGTGTGTGTGTGTGTGCGTGCGTGTGCTTGCGGGTACAGGAAGATAGAAATTATTTCCACATTACTAAATTATGTGGAGAAAACCTGTTCCGATAACTGGAATTTAAATGAACGGATGTACAATCTTCTCTAGGAAGGTAAAACATCATTACTTACCTCAGTTGATATCGAGCTATAGCCCCCAAATTTTTTTTATCACACATATGAAGATAGCCCAACCTTTGCCCTTAAAGATATTCCAGTGCTGTTCTTGGAATGACGAGATCCACAGCAGCAGCATGAACACGATGACGGTGTGCGGCCGATACACAGGTCGTCCATCCAAACTCATTTCATCACATTTTCTACTTTTCACATAATGCTTGGCCGACATAAATCATAATGCAGGTAAAACACCAAAAACACAAGAGACAAATGGCAAAGTTGTGATACTACATCAAACTACAAAGAGTCGGAGAGCATCAGTCGGCTTTCATGTAGTGGACAATAACAACTTCTCTGTCTTGAAGAGAGATCACAGCTTTCACAACACGGAAGGTTTCAGAGCAGTCATTGAACATTAGGCCTCAGGAGTGCATGTAATTTCCCAAACCAGCGTCTCCTGAGTTCTTCGAAATGTTTTTCTCCTTTGATTTCCAATCAGTCCAACATGGATCTTAAGTCATTTTACAAGAGGGCAGTGTTGCCCTCGTGTTGCTTCACGTGATCTGGCCTGATGCAGTCAGTTGTGTTAAAGCTGCAAGGTTAACCATTTGCTGCCTGTCAATAAGTGTGTTATTGATGTATTTATTGTTACGTTACTTAATTGGAAAATGAAAAAACCAGGAAGGAGGAGTGGCAAGGCTGCACATTGGCGCACATCTGTGTCTGGAGATTTGGGATGTGGATGTAATACTTTTATCATATGTCATCTTTTATTGATTTCACTCATTGACAGTCCACATTTTTGAATATTTCAGTGTTGTATTTGAAATGATGACATCCATTGCAGCACAATGAACATAGTGACAGTGTGTGGCAGACACACAGGTCATGCTAACTAATTTCGTCCAAGCTCATTTAATTTTCTTAATTATATTTGACTGGGTTATAGGGTTACATGAACAAAATGAATATCTCAGTAACTATCGAGTCTAATTATCTTGATAATATCTTTTGATATTTACTCAAATATTCAAAATCTCACAGTGAAAAGTTGAACTCATTTTCATCCTACGCTGTCAAATAAGTTTCTGTAGCTCTGTCAAGTTGTTATCAGTCTTCAGCACATGAGATCTGTGACCCAAATTATCTCCATATGAGAATATCATACAGATTATACAGAGAGGAGATAAACAATAACATTAAATTGTTGCCCAGCCTTAGATCAAGCTTAGAGAAATGAACAAGGAATATATTTACTACCTGCTTGGTCATAACTGGTGTTTTTTTTTTTTGTTCACACCTAGTATATATTAAATATTCCATGAAACACCAATACCCAAATTATCATTATGAATATCAAACCAAAATTTTTCTTAAGATTGGCTGGGTCAATATTGTGATGTGTGTATTTACATAGACTTACAATATAAGACCTGCACTCCTTCCTGCATGTCAGTCTGTCAAGGCTGTATATATGTATATGTATGTGTGGGTGTGCGTAGCATGTAGACTAATGAAGTTGCGTAAGAAGTCTGCCTGGCTCGGGGACAGAGGTAGTGTCCCTCACTGTTAGTATCACTGTGTCCTGCTCGGCTCTGCTCTCACTGTAAGCTTGTTTTTATTTCATATCGAGGTGACCTTTTCATAGTCGGCGGCCTCTCCCCAGCGGTCCCACGCTGCACAGTCCTCTTGGAGGCCGTCTTGCTTTCTCTTCATCTTGCTCCTGTGAATGCAGTCAGTGCGCACAATCGCTGGCGTGTTTGCTCTGCTGTTACTCTCCTGACGAGGCCCCTCTCTCCGACTTGGTGATTATGGCGAGCGCTGTCACTGCCTGGCAGATTTGTACAATTTAATAAATCTGTCTTCCCTCTTGTCTTCTGAGCAAATCTGACATTTAAAGATGACATTTGTCTCCGTCTTCATATTAAAAGACAAACGACTCTGTTGTGTTGTGCTGTTGATGCTAGTGATTAGCTATCTGCAGGCTGCTGAAAGGAAAAGGTTGGCACGGAGTCAGTGGTTGGCCCGCAAACATATGACAGAATTTATTCATCTGATTGCTGAAAGATGAGTTTTTCTTTTTTGTTTGTTTTTTTTTTTTTTTTTTTTTGGAGTGAGACTTTCTCTCGTTGGCCATGATTGTTCAGCGTGTATCCAGGTTGGCAGGTTGGCCTCTGCTGCTGCTTTAAAATGATCTAGTGAAAATCTTGATCCATTAAGTCATTTGTTGCTTGCTGGGAGATATACAGTGATGAGCTCTCGCCGTTTGATCTCTTAATTCCAAACTTGGCTCCGTCTAACGGAGATCAGCTCCTGCTTAGGGTGCACTTCTGTCAGACCTGAGCAGTTTTATTGCAGAGCCGCTGATCCCAGCCGAACCAAGACAGGCACGTTCGCTGCCAGTCCGACCAGATATACGCAAGGTGTGATGGGGGGGGAGAAGGTGCTGATGACTGGCCCAGACATTAGGGGAGATAGAAGATAGGAGAGAGCCAGATAGGGATCCAGAGAGAGGGAGGGTTTGGGCGTTTGCCAACACAGACAGAGATACACAAAGATGGGGGAGACACTCACTTTGTCTGTCACAGTCGTACAAACACAAACACACATGCCCTGACAGAGAAATGAACGCTCATGTGATGTCATGTTCAGGTGGTAATGTGGAGGGATGCAGATTGAAAATGTCTTAATTTTATTTTTCCAGAATGATTCACTGGGCTGGACGCATCGAGAAAGAGCTGGAAAAGGTTCTGCAACACGTCACCGGAACTCAGCAGATGAGATCGGTAAGTTGACGTCACGCCTGAATGTGACGCGCTGCATTTTCCTGCGTTATTAATCAGTAAGAATTTACTGGTCCTTGTTTGTGTGTGTGTGTGTGTGTGTGTGGAACTATGTTTGTATGAGCACTGCAAAAAAATGTTGTTCAAAGACATTCAGTTTTAGCATTAAAACTTTACTCTTGAGATAATTTCACCATGACTGACTTCGAGTGTAAATCAGCTTTTTTCAACAAATTTTCTTGACCCAAAAAAATGCTCCTCATACTTCTGAATTTCCAGATACTTCTCAATTGAACTTCTTTAATCCCAAATTCGATGAAACAGTGGTTTTGAAGTGAAGATGTAATTAGTGGAATGATTTTAACAAATTGGCAAATTTGAACAGCTTGTTAAGATGGACGCATTTTGCAGAATATGTGTGTCGGTTATTTGTATCTGCGTCCTCGTATGAGGCTGTGTGTAACACGTGTCTGTCTTGTGGTAGAGCAGATGGTTGAGCAGAGTGTGATTGACACTGTTTCATCATATTTCTGCCGTGTGCGCATGTTCACCGAGCTTCCAGGGTTTGTAATGCACCCTGAGATAAATGCTTCATTATTGCTGTATGGGTGAGTGTGATTCATCCAGCCGGTACGGTGCCTGTGGCAGCTTTAATGCTAGCAGCAGCAGTGGTTAGTGTGATGGCTGTTAGTATGGTGGCAACATTGATGGTTCCCAGAGAGGAGGAAGTGAGATGACAGGGATCGTGCTGGTGTAAAGGTTAACGACCATTAATGGATGTCAGGCAGACACTCAGACTGTGTGACGGAGATAGGTTGATTTTTAGCGCTCGTGCAGTCTAAACAAAACATAACAGAATGTTTACCCATCAAAATATCTGCCTTTTGCAGTTTGTGCAAATATTTTTTTCAATGTTCCTGCTGAGCAATGTTCATTTGTAAACAGCAGTAGACTTCTAAATTAATGTTACACATGGTTTCAAGGGGAAATCATATTGTTACTGTCTGACAAAAATTCTGTATCTCCAAAATGTCGTCATTTCACAAACTATAAAAAAAAGATAGTCGATTTAAGTTGTGTATGTGCATTTTTCAGATAACCAAATGGGTTTCTGAAAGGGTTTTGAGAACCATAAAGAAACAAGCCATCCTTCAGCATATCTAATAAAAGCACTAAACTCAAAGAGATGTTATTTTCACAAGTAAGTCACCACTTGTCTCCTGTTTGCTACGATTTCAACTGCTTTTTACTGGATGTATGATACAACTTGTTGTACACGCAAGCAAGAATTGTTTTCCATTTTTCCATTTTCATTCACCTGCTGGTTATTTTATTGATAAATGGATTAAGAGTTTGTTCTGTAAAACGTATCAGAAAATTGAGGACAATGTCCGTCACAATTCCTTAAAGCACAAAGTGATGTCATCAAGTTTCTTGTTTTGTCAGATGGACAGTCTGAAACATAAAGCTATTGAGATAACTGTCATGTAATAATAAGAAAAGCAGCAAACTCTCCCAATTAAGCAGCTAGAACTAGGAAATGTTTGATATGTTTTATCTTGGAAAAGAGGCTGCTGATTAATGTTCTGTCAACTGTCTAATCGATTATTAGAGTAATTGTTATTATTCAGAGGAATTTAGTCTGTGTTTGGTTTAACTATGTTGTGGTGTCTCAGGACTGCTTGTTTTAAAACTACATAGATGAATGATCCTGAGCTCAATGAGACCTAAAGCTAAGATGTGACACTGACATGACGTTAAGTGCTCAGTGGGTTTTAACGTTCTGTGGATTTAATCTAATTTACACTGGAAGTTGCTGAGGTTTCCTCTGTGGGCTCTCTCTCTAAAAAAATATTGCGTCCATCCCAGTGACGCCTTGTGTAAGGTGTCCATATGGTTGCATGTGGATGTGCTGGCCTGACTGTGTGTGCAGAGCGGGTGTGAAAGAACATTTATCATGGCCCCAAACAGGAGTCGTCACAGGGTGTGCTAAATGGCCCAGCATGCCTAGAAAAGCCATTTTCTAAATGGATGCCTCTCTCTATACGTGTGTCTGATAGAAATCTTCCCAGGGCTATGCCGGCTGGTAACAAGATTGCCTCCCTCTGCGCCCCCTTCCTCTTCATGCGCAGTTTATTCTCACAGACAAAAAAAAAAAAAAGTAAAGTGTGTGCAAATTATTTTTGAGTTTGTCTTACATGGAAAGAGACAAGGATGTACGTTGAATATAATGTGGTGTGTTCAGTTCCCCTCAGTTGAGATTTTATTTTTTCTGACAGGCGAAGTAGCGAGTGAAAGAAAGACAAAGGCCAAGACAGGGCAGCACAGAAAATAGCTGAATACATTTCGAGTCAGTTGACTTAAAAAACAACACAGAGATGTACAATATTTTGATGTGTTTTAGTTTGTTCATACTGTGTGTAAGTTTTAAAACGTCAAAATAAATAAAACCAGTTATTCAACTGCTTAAAATCACATTCTAATATATTCTGCCCAGGTTTGGTCAAGATGTTATTCTTCCTTCGGGGAGTGAAAGGAAGATAGAGGGTGAGTGATGTATCGGAGGAGTTGGAAGTTTCGAATGGAAGAGTGTGGAGCGCGGATAGACAAGGAGAGTGGGCGACTTGTAGAGCGGAGGAGGAGGAGGAGGAGGGTTTTTTAGAGGGAGAGAAAAGATGAAGAATGGCTTGACAATTGAGATGGATGTTCAGGCGGTTTTGTGTGTATATTTAGAGTCAAACTACTTAAGATGGATGAAATGATAGAGGGGAAGGACGAGAGTTGGTAAATTTAAAATGTGAGCAGACGGATGCTGTTTATAGTCCTTATCCTCTTCATTATCCTGTGTGCTGCTGTGTTTGATGTGTTACAGTATGTGGTGATGAGAGGCGGCGGTGGACACTGGCATTGTTTCCGTATCCTCGGGCTTATTCAGAGCAGTTTTAACAGGCGCACATGAGCAGTGCGCCTACACCCACACACTGTCATTACAGTGATTTGATGGTTTATCAGCGATACAGACAGATAATATTATTATGTACATATTTAGACACCAGGTGGACACACATTTACAATGTACTTACTGTAGCTGCAGAAACTACACACATGCAGAGAGATGCTCTTGTTCTAGTGGTGGAACAAATACTTGTATTATCGGGAAAAAAATTTAGTAGAGTACAAAAGTAAAAGTACTCATTCTGCAACAGATTCTCCCCTATGACTGAGATGTTATTATATATATATATATATACATTATTATATTGTTCATACGTACACATTAATCTTTAAATAGCATTTTGCTACTGAAGCTGAAAGTGAAAGTGTAGCTAGTTGTAATATATATAACATAACTACTTACCCATATACAGTTTAGTCCAGCGGCTCACAACCTACCAGTGGGTCACAATATAACTCTGATGAGTTGTAGGAAAGAAAAAAATAAATAAAAAAATCCAAACTTCTGCTACACAAATTCTATTTAAGTTTTTGGACTTGTCTTTAATTTTTGTTTGTGAAATATCAGATACCTCCTTTGGGCACAAAAAGTGACTTCAAAGAAACCATATAAGACAGTTAAAGGGAAACTCACTCTTGTGTTGGAAGCTGTTAGTTGAATTTGCAGTCATATATTGTATTTTACTTAAGTTAATCATAGTGTGGAGTGTAAAGTACCAAAAAATTGAAATACTCACAGAAAGTACCTCAAAATCATACTTAAGTACAGCACTCGAGTAAATGTAATTGGTTACATTACACCAACATCTTATTCCCACTTGCACATATAGTCAGGGCAATTTCCTCAGCTTCAATTTAGCAAGCTTCTTAAATGGCGATGCCATGCAACATATGTTGAACTCTCTCTCGAATTCATTTCAATAAGAAGCGTCTAATCAGCATGAATAATTTAGTGTGGTGCACATGACTGCTCCCGAACCCCTTGGTTCAGCCTGGCATTTCACAACTCTGCACTCTGCGCCTGTCTCCACGCCCTGTCCCCTTGCCTCTCGCTGCTCTTGATTACTGGAAACCTGAGAATGACGTACATCCAGATCAATATACCCACCAATCCACCCACGCTGCAGGAGGGCGGAAAGACACAGGGGCAGTTAATGGGTGTGGGATTCATTCAGTTTTTTACATGAGCTTCATTTTATTATGTGACAAAGTATGTTTTTTGCTCTCTTTCTGCCAATTTTGACCTTCACTCTGTGTCTCTTTGTGCTGTGTGGTCAACACCACATCAGTCAGCCCGCTGACCACATGCTGGCAGCAGGTTTATCTCAGTTCAACACAGACCTTCTTGCCTCTAGTGCTTCCAGTGCACGTGTGTATGCTCATGACTGTGTGTGTGTGTGTGTGTGTGTGTGTGTGTGTGTGTGTGTGTGTGTGTGCGCGCATGCAGAGTCTTCTTTCTTGTTGTTAACATTGCTGAAGCCTCTGGTTCTATTTGATCAGCACAGGTATGTTTTCATGACTTGAGGGAGATGTTGTATACCAAACTGAACACAATTCCAAATGTCTTTCGCGCTTCTCCAAGCCTTCCCACTGCTTCCTGGAAAAAGAAGGTTGCTCATGGCAAAGACAGCCAGCCTCGACAAACAGATATCTCTATAAAGTGCATTGGTGGATTTACTCACTATCGCTGACTACAGAAATTTCCAATAATCTGTCTCAAATGCCCAGCGCTATACTAGACATCACCCCTGCTCTCACTCCACAATCCTCACATCCAAGAGCTGATGTCAGCTTCACCCCTCCCTCCCTGTGTCTGTGCTGATCCATCAGTGGACGATGATGTGAGGGCCGATCAGTGCCATTTGTTACTTGATTTGAAAGCTCCTTACGCCTGTAGACAGTTTACAGGAAGAGTTGAAGGTCCCTCCTCCCATCATGTGCCGTTACCTTTAAAGGAGAGAGAGAGGGAAAGAGAGCTCAGTCCTCCTCTTTCAGCTCTCTCCGTCCTCCCGCCCCCTCCATCTTCTGGCCTGGACCTTATACAACAGCAGCTTGTTATCTGCCCGTGTGAAACATCACAGGCTATTTCTGCAGGATAGATAGTTTACTCTCTGGCTCCAGTTTTCTCTCCTGATGGCTTGCTTAAGTATCCCTCAGCCATTGTGTAACACACATCAATACACATAATGGTCTACTTTTACTGAGGTCTTTATCTATGTTAAAATGGATGAGTAATTAATTACTGTCTTTTTAGCACATCTACAACATCAGCAGTCCGGTCAGCCGGTGTACTAAAGCTAAACTAAAGTCTCACCACAACAGATGATGATGCCTTTTAGGAACTCAAACATTTTAATGTTTAGAGTCAAGGAGAAGCTGAGCCAAGCTGTGCTGTTAAATTACCACTTTGCTTATAGCTGTGGTTGTTTTTCTGAAAGTAATGAACGCATGTGCCTCTATTTTGCACCAGGACACCACCTTTTCAATTTGTAATTTATAATGTGCACTCGATATGCCACATCTGAAGTAGAAGTGAAACTAATCAGAGTTCATTTATAAGAGATTTTAATTTTGTCCGAACTTGACCCCTGCTTAGGAAAAGGTGTTGTTTAACATTTTTTTTTGGATACGACAGTTGAATTTTAATACGGATACCAAACTGATACTTTTAACATACCTCAGTGTGAGTAACATAAACAGATTAATATAACCTGCCAGGAATATGCAGATATTCCACTGGCTATCACAGTAGCTTCCTGGATGTCGTTGCATTGTATTCCGCAAAAGTTCACAAAACTAGAGCCAGGACTTTTTCACCGTACAACCCTGCAGTTTTTGGCACTCGCACCTCCACTGCATCAATGGAGCAGCTACATTTACATGAGTGTGTGTGTGTGTGTGTGTGTGTGTGTCTGTGTGTGTGTGTTTGTGTGTGTATGTGTGTGTGTGTATGAGTGTGTGTATGAGTGTGTGTATGAGTGTGTGTATGAGTGTGTGTGTGTGTGTGTGTGTGTGTGTGTGTGTGTGTGGGGGGCTAAAGTTGGTCTGAATGCTGCCAAAGGGGTACACTTTGGTAGTTACCAAAAGTACTGAGGTTATACATTATAATCAAAAATAAATTATGCAACCTTTTTATCTACAGTAGTTAACCCTCCATTTGTGTGCCCAAGTGGATGTAATGTTCAATTTTTAAACCTGGCTATAGTCCCATTCAGACATCCCATTAGCAGTTCCCAAAAATGAGGGGTCACCAGGGTCACACATCAGGGTCATGTAAGCTTAGATATGGTCTGTTAGCTAACCACTTGTTATTCTATTTGAAACCCATGTAACCCTCATTTCTCTGTTTGTGTGCCAACTCTAGCATTTACTTTGTATTTAACCCAAACAAAAACAAAATAAAACACACAACAAAATAACTGTGGACATTAGAGGCACATAAAACCAGTAGCAAGCTGAACGTTAAGCAGTGTGAGAGCTGGTCAGCACCATTACTCCCAGCCTCAGACTCCCCTGGGCTGACAGGAGAACAGAAGGGCACACAAACACACAGTATTTATTTTTCTGCCTTTTTATTGGTTTTCTAACACTGGGGAAGGTTACAAGGGTTCCTCAGCTCCCCGGCTTGATGGTCTGGCACTGGTTGACGCTGTTTATATAAATGAAAATACATATATCTGCAGAGTGCAGCCCTGCATGCAGATATCCCCGGGTTGGCGTTAGAAGGAATTACTTGAAATAGCTTTGCAATAAAAATGTGGCAGTTTAGAAAAAAGTAGAACCAGATTATATAGTGTCACTGCCCTGTCTCCAGTTTCATATTCTGTTTACAGCTGTGCCTGGAGGTATTATGTTTTCATGTTTCTCTCTATATGTACATCCATGTACCCTTCTCATTATCACGTTATCTCAGGAACGACTTCAGGGAATTTAATTACATATGGCAAAAATGAGCACTCAGACTCAAGGATTTACTGATTAGAGTTTGGTGGTCAAGGGTCAAAGATGAAGGTCTCTGTGATCTCAAAAAATAAGTTTTTAGCCACAACTCAAGAATTCATAAACTAAAGTTTCTCACAAATGACTAATACAATGCAATAATGAAGTGATGATATTTTGTATCCAAAAGTTCAAAGGTCATCTTCACTGTGACACCATAATGTTCTGAAAATATACTTACCACCTTTTCTATGAAATTCCTTCAAAGTCTTCACTAAATATATTATGAGTCTGGACAGACATGGATGTAAACTGCAACCTGAGTGGTTGGTGGACAGGAACTGAAAATGAACTGCATATTCATTTATTTATTTTTATTATTATTTGCAACCTTCTTCAGGTTTGTACTGTTCAGTCTAGAGTAAAGTCAGGTGAATGAAATCAATAATGCAGGCTTTAAAGACATAGTACTACATGTTGCATGCTGCGTGTGCTATGTTTTATTTCTATTCTGGTCACATTGTAAAACATCTTCTAGTATATCACTGAGTGTCTGTGTGTGTGTGTGTGTGTGTCTCTGTGTGTTTGTGTCTGTGTGTGTCTCTGTGTGTGTGTCTGTGTGTGTGTGTGTGTCTGTCTGTGTGTGTGTGTGTGTGTCTGTGTGTGTGTGTGTCTGTGTCTGTGTCTGTGTGTGTGTGTGTGTCTGTGTGTGTGCGCTTGTTGATTCCAATGCAGTGAATTACCAGGATGGAGCTGTAACGGGGGGGGGGGGGCAGCCTCTTAAGTGTCAGCACAGAACAAACAGGGATGGTCGGAGTGTCTGAATCTTGATGACATTCACTGTGGTACATTTGGTCGACTGTATTTGTGTAACTAATTGTTGTTTGATGAATTCAGGGAAAACAAAAAGCAGATGTGTTCATGCTTCTAGTGGCTTTTTTGGTAGAGAAAAGAAGGCCTTGCACTTGTTAAAAAGAAGACAATATAGCATTATGTGTCAAAATAGGATTAGAGGTCTGCTAAAGCTCCAGCCCTGTCAGAGGGAAGATGCTTTATTTTGCCTACGCTGCAAATCTTTTCTCCTTGTCTCCATCTTTCTACACTATTATTTGCAGAGTGTGTGCGTGTGTGTGCGTGCGCGCGTGTGTGTGCAATTTTCAGTGGTCTTCCAGTTGATGTTTCATAGAGCACATGACGTGTCTTTGGTGCTATCTGTGCTTGACAGAGAGAAAAAACTGGGTACAGTTCCCTGAGTGGGTTGCAGTGGTAATGTAGAGTGGCGTGATGCCCTAGAAAATTCCAGGTGTGAAGTGCTTTATTCATCCCAGTGCAGAGGGAGTGCTTCTCTATGTGTGAAGTGGTAGGTGTGTGACGTTTATTTCCATTGTGAACAAATGTATTGGTCTTTTTTTCATGGGTGTTTATGTTTGTATGTGAGAGAGTTTGGGTGCGCTGAAGTCTCAGAGGTTTTGTCCTCCTCTTCTTCTCTTCCTCCTCCACCTGCACTAGTCTGTGATTGATTGGTCACAGCTCTGAATAACTTTAATTGGCTTGCCTCAGCGGTGGGTGGTTTTCAAACAGCGAACCGCTGTGGAAGTCCTAGAAAAGCGTTTTAATTTTTGATCATGTAGGCAGTAAGGACTCTCCACTGCCATCTGAGAGGGGTCTTCAGAAGTGCTACCTACATCTTTTTAATTCTGCAGATTGTAGCTCACTTCTTGTCTTCTGCCTTGTTCTCCCTCTCTCTCCCTCTCTCTCTCACTCTCTCTTTAAAATCTGAAGGAGAAGCTCCCCCTCCCTCCACAATCTATCTACCCTCTTCTTTGGCTTCAAGCTGGACTCACTCTCATCTCTGCCTCTGGCCTTTTTCCCGGGGCTCCGTTGTTAGATGGGATTTGTGCACCACTACAATAGCAGCGTTACACATTATAGTCACGCATGTGCATGTATACACACATATACTACACTTGCAAACACAAACGCATACAGTACACAGACCCTGCCTCCTACAAATGACATTTTTACATTACTTTTTTCAGACATGAAGGAAAGATTTTTGAATTAATGATAGATTTGCAAAATGTTCATACAGGACAACTCTTTAAACATTCAGTGACAACATATTTCATTTGTTTGAATGGTTGTGATCTTGGTTAAATGTTGTCAAAACTGAATTGAATCACAAGACTGGACATATTCACTTTAACATTTAACCATAACCACAATCTTTCCTTATCCTTAATCATATCCTCACATCAGCTTCTGTTTGTCTGAGTGTGAACCTGAGTCTGCGGTGCTGGAGAAACAGAATTTGAAGGAGATAGGGTTACTCTAAAACTGCCATGTACAATCTCACCTCTGCTCCTTCAGTCATCATCATTTTTACAAAAGCAAACAGGGGACATGTTAGCCTACTGTTTCCCTCCATCAAAACATGTGGACCTGAAAGACTCCCATAAATGCAGGCTAGTATAAAATATTGATGCCGCTCAAAGCAGGATGTAGTAAAACACCTGAGACTTACCATCACAGCGACTGACTGTTTAGAGACAAAGACAACATCATTACCTCCTTGTATGTGTTATTTCACAGCAAAATTGAAAGATAATGAAAAACATTTTCATTTGGCCAACCAATATCGCAGTTTGCTTTTTTCAAACTAAAACTCTTTATCACTTGTATACTCATCAAATTGTTGAGCAACTTTCACCCAATCCAGCATGTTGTTTATGCTGCTGTGTTCTGTGCCATTTAATACTTTCACTTTCAAACAGGTATAAAGTTATGCTAGCATAAAACCAAATCAATGCTTACATAAGCCCATTGTTTATATTCATGAAAGTGTTTGGCTCTGTATAATTGGCTAGACTTCTAACCTAACAGCTTGCACAGTGAAATGAAATCCAAGTACATAGTTTGATTATTGATAATTCTGGCATGGAGACTGACTTCTTGTTTACTATTTTCTGTTTCCATTTTAAATGTTGTGCTCCATTGTTGCAGTTAAATATAAGATTGCTATTTACATTAGCACCAACACTGCAATTACTATCACTCAGCATGTATTTGTAAATAACACAGTTGGTCTAATTAAATTCAAGCCAAATGCTTTTCTTGAATTTGATTTAATTGTTATATAATTATATTAATGACTGTATAGGTGTAACTTTGAAGGCGGCGAAACTTCTGGCAATGGCGAAATCAATCACACAAGTGTATGAGTACAATGTAATAAATATGTGATTGAGGTTGCAGACTATGAAGGCCTCAATCAATTAGATATGTTTTCTAAGCGAGAGTTAAAATTTCATTCTGACTTTTATTGCTGTATAACTGCAGCATCTGCTTTACATAGGTATTGTGTGTGTAAGCTGGCAATCTGTTTTTGCTTACAGGCAGCTTAGCTTCCATTGTCATGGGGATGTGGATGGCATGTGAGTGAATGTTTGGGGATGCTCAGGAGTTAAATCCTGAAGAGTGCAATGGATTTATGACTCACTGACACAGTAAAGTTGGGCTTTCGTCTGTGTTTCGGTGCCTTCCCGTCCGCGATATGAGCGGAGGTACTCCCTGTGTGCCCGGATACATGCGGCTACACGAGTGGTCTCCTGAGTTTTTTGGTGCCGTGATTACAACACGTGTCTACGCGTGCGCGACAAAGTGTATGCATGTGCTGGTGTGTGTTTGTGTGAACTCTGGACCACCAGCTCATTTCACACACAGACAGACATCAAAGGCAGTTTGAATTAACCCTGCGTGTCGGGGCCGCTCTGCATGCCATCCGCAATTTCACATCTCTGCCGCTCCAGTAGCACCAAACTTACATACCCATTCATATTGAAATGAACAGATGGAGTTTTGCCATGCACCGAATCACCATCCTTCACTGAGAAAAGATAAAACTTCAAAAGAGCAGAGATACATTTGGATCTGTTTGCAGGTGTTGAGGCTGTGTGTCCTCGCAGGTAAAGTGGAGGTATTCGATGTCTCTGTGAAAGTGCGGGCAAAGTGCAGGGATCATGTTTTCCTCATTAAAGCAGTCCAATTGTGTTTCCATTACAGCCTTCTTGCGAAAGCCGGCTCCCTTTCTCCTTGATTAGACGCTGCAGAAATGATGTCATGGCCATGCACGTACACAGGTACACACATCAAAGCGTATGTGGCTCACCTCTTTTAAATAACCTTTAAATCCATAACAGGAACCAGTGGCCTCACCACATTGTTTGCTTGTGTGTCCAAAATGTGTTTTTTTTTTTTGATTGTTTTGACTGGACAGCGTTACCTCTCCCTTTGCCTCCAAAACACTCATTTTCACATTTTCACCTCATCATGGCAGCTAATTTAATTTGATATTGTATTTATTGATCTGGCCAACTTCAATTTCCTGCAGCGGCGTGATTCTGTTGCACGATGAAAGCGATGATGTAGATGAACAGGAGCGAGGCGATGGCGAGGATGGAGATGGTGATGAAGAGTGCCATGATGGTAATTTCTGCGGGTGATTGTGATTGTGATGAGTTGTATGCTGATTAGAGCAGTGTCTGAAGATGGCTGGGGTCGACGCAGCATAGATGAAGCCATTAGCTGCACTGTGTATTTTTAATATCCCTCAGCCATCAGTAGGCTGCCATCACGGCTATCCAGTAAACACATTCATATTTCATTAATCTGGCCTCTCCCCTCTCCTCCCCCTGCCGGCCTCTTATTGTCTCCTCTAGAGGTTGTTCAGTAATCCACTGAGACCTTACCTCATCCTACTGTGTTAGCTGCACCCACACACATACGCACTCTGCTCTAAGTACTATAGTAGGAAGTCTTTTCTCATGGTTATTTGGCACATACTTGTCTATGAATGCTAAATTTAACAGCGTATAGGACCACTGCTAATATAAATACACCCACATACTATATGTATCCACCTCTGTACTCGTATTTACAGTGTGTTGCATGCTCGCATGGGATGCTCATACCAATGGACACATACAAACATCTGTTAAATTAAATTACTTAAAACAAGTGGAAAAGCTACATGATGTCACCTGATTTCTGATGACTGCCATTTTAACATAGTACGTATATGGAGATGCTTTGTGTTTGTCATGTCTGGATTATGTGTGGGAATATTTTTCTCACATGCTCACCCACATGCCGTTTCACCACTGCTATTCAAGTCAGAGCCACGCAAAATAAGACACAATAGATGAAATGGAATTACATAATCCTAGTGGGCCTGTAGGCGGCGCTACAAGCACAGACTGAATTAAGGGATTTGAGCTTTACAGTTTGTTGTTGACCTTATAAACAACAACTGACAAAACAATCTCAACTCAACATCCTTCATCAGCTCAACTTTTTTTTTTTTCTTCCAGCTTAACTTTTAAGCCAAAGTGGATGAGAAGTCCTTAAAACTGCTCAAGATGGGCCTTTTTCTACGGCACACATTTTCACTTGTCATAGTAGGAAAAGCACGGGAGTTACTAATAACATTAGCAATGGCTCCGTTCTGTTCAGGTGTCCCACTAAGCCATGACAGCGTGACAGTGAGCCAGCACTCACAATCTACAGACCCTGAAAGTGAAGCAGCTAAATGGAATTCAGCCATCATTCATTTTATTATTTAAACCTGCGCTTTTCCTACCGTGACATGTTAAAATGTCTTCGGTGAAAACACGTGCAGTTCCGTAATGAATGATCAAACTCCATCTACTGATGAAAACTACTATTCTTCATAGGGAAAAAAAAAGACAAAAAATGTTGAGTTTATAAAGAGTTTGTACACAGGCTGTGTAAAATAAAAACTTCATAAATGAGGACTCAAACTACTACTACAACTACTACTGGATGGATCTCTTCATAGCAAACTTAGTTGACACAACTTGAATGACAGGATTTATAAACACAATCAGTTGCTATGGGATAAAAACATGGCTGCCAATAACAATTGATTATAAAAGAGTGACATGGTTTTGCACTTAAACACCTAAGGTTAATAACACAATGCTTCCATGATCAAGTTAAGAACAAAACAGGAGTCCCCAAAATTGTAATATAAACTAGTCAGATTTGGTGGTAATGGACATTTACCAATCATCAAAATTTAAAGCTCACTTTGATATTTGAAGGAGGGAACAATCTACCACGTAGCAACTTGTTACGCAGAGTGAACTCTCGCTGTAAAGTTTTCCACTTGTGTCAAGACCTTTACTGTATATCTCAAATGCCATTCATGACTGTTTTTTTGTTTGTTTGTTTTTTTTTTAGAATGATACAGAAAGCAATTATAGCCTGGAAAAGTTAATTTCAGGCCGATTTCTTGTGCAATTTATTTCTGCATGTCAATAAAATGGTAATGACTCATTGCTTATAGGGTGGCATTTCAGTTAAGGCCCGTCCTGTAGTTCTTGTATCGCACTGAACTGAACATTCGTCTCTGCCTGTAATGAAGGCTCGCTGTAAATTTTCCTCAAATGAATTATTCAGCTGTACTCAGCCGAACTGATCTAGGTGCATTTGTACATTTGTGTGTGTGTGTGTGTGTGTGTTTGTAGCTGCTCCAGATAAAGATGACGTTGCCAGTCTGCAGAGCGGGAAA